>NW_016690207.1:6083415-6106485 GCF_001604755.1 Lepidothrix coronata
TATTTACTGCATGTATTACATGTATTTATTATATGTATTGTATACATTTATTATGTAGATTATTATGTATTTACTGCATGTATTACATGTATTTATTATATGTATTATTATGTATTTTCATATGTGTTATATGTATTTATTATCCGTATTATTCTGTATTTATTATGTGTATTATATGCATTTATTATATAGATTATGATGTATTTATTGTATGTAATACATGTATTTATTATCTGCATTATAATGTATTTATTATATTATTTTATGTGTTTATTATAAGTATTATGTATTAATAATATGTATTATATGTATTTATATGTGTTATATATGTTTATTATATGTATTTTATTATATTTATGCATTATTATGTATTTATTATCTGTATATAATGTATTATCTGTATTTTTATGTCCTTATTATATGCATTATTATGTGTTTATTGTATTTATTACATGTATTATTATGTATTTTTACATGTGTTATATGTAATTATTATCTGTATTATTCTGTATTTATTATATTATTTTATGTGTTTATTATAAGTATTATGATTTATTATTTATTATTTACTATTATTTATGCCTTATGTGTTTATAATCTGTATTTTATGTATTTATTATCTCTATTATTGTGTATTCATTATATGTATTTTAATGTATTTATGCATTATTATGTATTTATTATCTGTATATAATGTATTATCTGTATTTTTATGTACTTATTACACGCATTATTATGTGTTTATTGTATTTATTATATGTATTATATGCATTTATTATCTAGGTTATTAAGTATTTATTGTATGTATTATATGTATTTATGATATGTACTGATATGTATTTTTATATGTGTTATATGTATTTATCATCTGTATTTTGTGTATTTATTATATGTATTTTATGTATTTATTACCTGTTACTATGTATTTATTATCTGTGGTTTTATGTATTTATTATATGTATTATATGCATTTATTACACAGATTATTATGTGTTTATTGTATGTATTACACGTATTTATTATATGTATTATTATGTATTTTTACATGTGTTATATGTATTTATTATCTGTATTATTGTGCATTTATTATAAGTATTTTAATGTATTTATGCATTATTATGTATTTATTATCTGGAATAGGGGAAGGTGTCCCTGCTCATGGCAGGAGGTGGAATAGGCTTTGGGGTCCCTTCCAACCCAACCCATTCCATGATTCCATGGCTCTGTGACACGGGAAGCACAAAGGCACCTGGAACACCCTGTGGGGTTGGACACTGTGTCACCTCCTGCTGCCCTTTGTCCCCAGCCTGGTGGGAAGGGCAGCAGGGACTTCAATGATGGTGGTGCTGAAGGTTATGGGATATTTTTGAGAAGGTGCCAGTCCTGGATTGGCAAACAGCCACTCCAAGAGTCCATCCCCACCTGCCCATCCCTCCTGAGCCCGTCACTCCTGATCCCATCATTCCTGATCCCATCATTCCTGATCCCATCCCTCCCGAACCTGGGAGCACCAACCCAGCCTGTGCTCACCTGACCTCAGGTGAGATGGTCCAACCTCTCCATCCCAGAGAAGCTCCCTCAGAGCAGGGCCTGAATCCCGAAGGTGAAGGACCCCAAATGTCCCCGAGGACAGGATGGTTCCCAATCCCAGTGGAGGGGCCACGGCACCAGTGCAGGCCCTGCCCCAGCAGCAGGAATTATTCGGAGCGACCTGAAAGCCTCAGGAGACTCCGGAGGTGCCAGCAGGGATGGGCATCACTGTGGGACACCCACGGGTGAACCTCGGGGTGTCTCCACAGCAGGAAAACCCCACATGAAGTTGGGAAGTGTAACCAGGCCCCAAGAAATCCTTGGGGACCTGTAGGGAGAGACAGGCACTGCATGGGATGAGAGGCCCTGACAGATGCACTAATTTGCACTTAAGTCCAGCCCAAACCCCTCAATCAGCCCCTTTTTTGGGCAGTTCGAGGTTTTACAGCTCAGCAGAGAGGGGCAAAGCTCAGCCTGGCAGCTCCTGCACCAGCTCCTCGGCCACGGGTAGGGAATAAAACCAGGTGTGCCACATCCTCCCCACCTTGCCTGGACTTACCTCATCCCTCATGCCTCGATTTGTTTGGATTCCAACACCCTCCCTCTCTGGGAGCCGCTCCACCCCTCGCTGGGGTGCCCGGGAAGAAAGAAATCCCAGCCCCGTGTCAGATATTGAAGTCTCAGAAGTTTTGGGGGCCCGATCCCTGACGTGGATATTTTTTTGTGCCACCCGACCCAAGCCGGACCCCGCGGCACCAACTGTGCGGCTCCGGTGCCATCTCCTGGGCGCTCCGAGCTCCTGCAGCCACGGCGCGGGGATTCTCCAGGGATTTGGGCCACATCCAGAGCCTTTGGGAGCAGAAGTGGCTTCCCGGAGCAGAGCGGGGGGATGTGACACCAGGGGACACTTGGATTTGGAGGTGGTGGCACCGGAGCACAAGGGACACGCGGTGGCCCCGGGGCTTTGTGCGCTGGAAAAAGAAAGGAAAATCACGAAAAAGTTCCATTTTTCTACGGGAATTTTCAATTCTCCCAGGAATGGCTGATTTCCCCCCAAGATTTGGGGGGCATAGAAAGGGGTGGGAGCATCCCGATGGAGCATCCCTGCATCCCACCAGCCCGGGAACAGCCACGCCTTGCGCGTGCCGAAGCAAAACGCCCTGGATGTTTTCCCGGCGATAAATTCTTACAGGGGAAAAGAAGAGAAGCCGGGATTTTAATTCAAAAAATATTCAAGGAAAGTATTTTAACGCTTTTCTCAGCCCGCGGGGATGGGACGGGGCGGGAGCTGCAGCCGTGGCAGACCTGGAGGTGGCGGTGCAGCCCTTCGGATGGAGAACCTCCATCCCCATCCCTCTCCTTGGAGACGCCGGGAATAAACCGCAGCAGCCAGAATCTTGTTTTCGTCCTTAGCCTGTTTTTTTCCCCCCATCCCGTGCGATTCCCAACGTGAAAACGGGGTGATGGGGTTTTGAATGTGTCGGGTTTGGGGGATGAGCTGGATTAGAGGGGGATGAGCTGCTGGAAGATCCTAAAACCTCCTGCCACCAACAGCCCTGAGGGAGCCAAGAGAAGCCATCCCAGCTGAGAGCTGTGCTCCAAAGGGAGCCAAATATCCCTCCAAACTGCCCTGGGAAAGCCCTTCCTGCCAAAACCCCCCTTTGGGATCATTTCCCCCCTCAGCAGATCATTTCCTATCAGCATTTTGGGATCCTGGGCAGTGATCTGGCCCAGGTTTGGGGTTGGTTGTTTTGGGGTCTTTTTGTGGATTCCAGCTCTTTTCCACTGCCCTGTGGCACAGGGAAATGTTCTGGGATCCCAGACTTTCCAGGCACATCTCCTTTGGACAACTCCTGAAGTGAAGGACTGTGATCCCAGGAGGAATTCACCCATCCAAGGCTTTCCCTGATCCCCACATCCCATATGGACAGCCCTGTCTAAATGAGCCCTCCAAATTAAGGCAGGCATTCCAAGGCAGGTATTCCAGGACAAGTATTCCCAGACAGGTATTTCAAGATAGGTATTCCAGGGCAGATATTCCCAGGCAGTATTCCAAGGCAAGTATTCCAAAGCAAGCATTCCAAAGCATTTATTCCAAGGCAGGTATTCCCAGGCAGGTATTCCAAGGCAAGCATTCCAAGACAAGTATTCCAAAGCATTTATCCCAAGGCAAGTATTCCAAGGCAAGCTTTCCAAGGCAGGTATTCCAAGGCAGCTATTCCAAAGCATTTATTCCAAAGCAGGCATTCCAAGGCAAGTATTCCAAGGCAGATATTCCAGGGCAGACATTCCAGGGCAAGTATTGCAAGGCAGATTTCCTGGTCAGAACATCCGTGCCTGCAGCCCCTCAGCTGCCCTGCCTTGCTCTGCAGAGCTGTGTCAGGGCAGGCTCAGGTTGGATCTCAGCAAAAGGTTCTTCCCCCAGAGGCTGGTTGGCACTGCCCAGGCTCCCCAGGGCAGTGGGCACAGCCCCAAGGCTGCCAGAGCTCCAGGAGGGTTTGGCTGATCCTCTGGGGCACATGGAGAAGGTCCTTGTGCGTGGACAAGAACTGAACTTGATGATCTTTTGGGTCCCTTCCAGCTCAGCACACTCTGGGATTCTGGGACCCTGATGCTGGAGGGATTTGCTTTATTCACCTGGCACAGGAATTCAGGCAGAGCTGGCTGGGAACAGCCAGGATATGGACACAGGAGGGCATGGAAGAACCTCCAGCACCTGGCACAGGGTCAGGGATGAAGCTCCATTCCTGAAGAGTTCCAGACCAGGTTGGACAGGGCTTGGAGAAACCTGGGATAGTGGGAAGTGTCCCTGCCCATGGCAGGGGGTGGAACTGGGTGGGCTTTAATGTCCCTCCCCACCCAAACCTAGGATCTCATTCCTGGTGGATGGTTTGGGATGAGGAAGTTCCTGGTTGATGGTTTGGGATGAGGCAGCTCCTGGTACCTGGTTTGGGATGAGGCAGCTCCTGGAAGATGGTTTGGGATGAGGCAGCTCCTGGTAGATGGCTTGGGATGAGGTAGTTCCTGGAAGATGGTTTGGGATGAAGCCAGTGAGCAGCTGAGCATCCATCCCCCGAGGAGAACAGCACTGGTTTGCACGGGGAAATGAGAGCTCAGCTGGTCCCGGAGAGCTGGGCCATGCATTCCTCACAGTGGGATCTGAAAACTGTGGGAAGGACAAGGAGAAAGCCATAAAAAGTCCCCCCTTCTGTTCTCCACTTTACAAGCAGAGGGTTCTGCCTTTCCCTGGGAGGTCACAAATGTTCAGCCTCAGCCTCAGCTTCCCCATCCCTCGCTTGGAAAGTTGTGACATCACGTGGGAGTGGAGAACTCTCCTGAATTTGAAGCCAAGAAGGGAAATCTGGGAAAGCTGAGGCTCTGCCTCTGTCAGAAAGGACACACAGGGATCTTTTTCCTGGCAAAAGCACCAAAGCAAATGCAATTAAAAAAATAAACTCTTTGATTTGCAGAATCAGCCTGTGCTTGGCAAAACAGAGCTGGTTAATGAATCCCCTCTCTGCCAAGGTTGCCTGGTTGGGGGAAACTTCCTTCTGGCTAATTACTGAGGTCAAACTGATTCGTGCAGGGCAGCCTTTTGTGGGTAGTCCAGCAAATAAGCCAAGTCTAAACCAAGGACAGCTCAATCAGCCTCCACTGGGAGAGAGGAGGAGCTTGATGATGCAACTGGTCCACTCTTGGTTCCCATGGGAATGTCAGGGAGAGAGCTCTGGGTCCCATTAACTCCTGCCCTTAATTCAAATCAAGTTCCTTATATGGAAAGGAATTAAATCTTCGTGTGTGTTTTTCCTCCCTTGAAACTGGAATATTTTGTCTAAATATTAGGGCACAAATACAGTCACAGGAGTATTTACTGCCAGGCACATAGAGATCCATTTACACTCACAGAGACTCACTTTTGGGGACAGAATTGCAACTCAAAGTGACACAAACACAGGCAGATGAAAAACTCAAGCTGCTGGACACAAACATTCCATGAATGAAGGAGTTTGCTTTATGTTAAGCCACGAGAAATTCCCTGGCTTCAATTCCCAAAAGCCTTTTGCAGTTCTCTTTCCTCTGATCCCAGCTTTCCCCTCCAAAATCAGCATTTCCATGGGATGTGCAGTTACTGTCCCGCTCAGGAGAAGGGCTTGGAAAGACTTGAATCCAGATTTTGCCTGGTTTGGGATCAATCACCCCTCTTGCTGGCAACACCCAGCTTTATTCCCAGTCCTCACACTCAAAATCCCAACATTCCTGGGCACCTCCTCTGTGCCCAGAGCTTTCACCTCTCCTGGCTCTGCTTGGAGAGGGGGGAATATTAAACCCAGCCCAGTCCCCCCCAGCAGCCTGACCTGAAATGAACTCCAGCAAGAGCTCAAAATCCCCTTCTGCCCATGCTTTGGGTTGGATTTGTTTCTCTTGCACTGCTCCAGAGGTTAATCCTGTCACACACGGTGGAGATGCACCTAAGCATGACCAGAATTAGGGATTTAGGCCTTAATTAAGGGGTGATGCACAGCAACAGCCTCCAGCAGCCCGGGGGCTTTTCATTAGACTAATTAATTTGGCTGCTTTGGGGCTGTACTGTAAAAACCCCGAGCCCTGGCTGGATAAAATCCAGGCTGGAAATCAGAGCTCCCATCACCCGGCACCTTCTGCTTTATTTCAACGCTCTGCCCTCCCCTCCTGCCTCCCCACCCGGGGTGTTTGAACTCAGAGCTCTCCACAAACCTTAACAAGGCACAGTTGGCCTCAAAAAAACCCCTTTTCCCCCCTCCTTTGCAATGTGATATCCCCGGGTTAGGACTGGTTATAAATGGGCAGTGCAGGGGTTTCCCAAGAGCAGCCCCCAGTCAGAGCAGGGACAGCTGCACAGTTTTCCTCTCCTGCATTCCCAGGAATGAAAAAGCCCTTCAGAAAGGGGCTTTTTTGAGGAGGTTTCATTCATTCCATGCTCTTTGAAAAGGCAGGCAGGTGGAATCGTGCCTGGCTGCATGTGTGACCCAGGATCTCTTTGGTAGGACCTGGGCTGGTGTTCAGAGGGTTCCAGGGCTGCCAAGGTGCAGGTTGAGGGGTCCAGGTTTAAATTCCCAGGGATTTTGCTCGGATCTGATGCCACATGGCATCAAATTTGGATGCTGAGAGGGGAAATAGAAATGTGGGCACCCTACCCTGCCATCACCCTGCCCTGCCATCACCTGCATGGTTGTGGTGGGGCCACAGGAACTGCTCCAAATCCTCCAGGGATCTTTATTCCTCTTTCCTGCATGTGAGCCACAAGCTTTGCTCCCCAAAAGCCCATTTTTTTCCTCTCACTTGCTCACTGAGGAGGCTTTTCCCCTGTTTCCAGTAGCCTTAGTCCAGTGAGATCCTGGGAGGAAGGAACAGCCCAGCTGGAGCTGCAGATGGAGAGCACGGAATCACCTTGGGGGGGAAAACCCACCTTGGAGAAACACTGAGCCAGGAGAGACCAAAAGAGACTAAAGAAGGTTCTGCCAAAGGGACAGGGCAGGGCACAAGGTGGCACTTCAGTCCCTGGATTTGGGGGAAAAGCTCCTCAATTTATCCTGCTCAGTTCTGCTCTGGTGACCCCAGTGTAACAGGGACATGGAGCTGCTGGAGCAAATCCAGAGGAGGCCACGGAGCTGCTGCCAGGGCTGGAGCCCCTCTGCTCTGGAGCCAGGCTGGGAGAGCTGGGGGGGTTCACCTGGAGGAGAGAAGGCTCCAGGGAGACTTGAGAGCCCCTTCCAGGGCCTAAAGGGGCTCCAGGAGAGCTGGAGAGGGACTGGGGACAAGGGGTGGAGGGACAGGACACAGGGAATGGCTTCCCACTTCCAGAGGGCAGGGAGAGATGGGATATTGGGAAGGAATTCCTGGCTGGGAGGGTGGGGGGCCCTGGCACAGGTTGCCCAGAGAAGCTGTGGCTGCTCCATCCCTGGGAGTGTCCAAGGCCAGGTTGGGGCAACCTGGGCTGGTGGGAGGTGTCCCTGCCCATGGCAGGGGGTGGACTGGGATGAGCTTTAATGTCCCTCCCAACCCAAACCAGTCTGGAACTCTTTGGAATTTCCCATATTTCGCTTTCCTTTGGTGAGACCCAAGCACCCCATTAAACCCCCTCCCGAAAAGGGGCACTAACCCTGCCTGAAATAAGGTCATTATTAACCAATATTAGTGATTACTGGTGAATAAACTGATTTCCCTTGTTTTATGCAGGAAGGACGAACAACTCGGGGCTAGGAATAAATAAATAGAGAAATGGGAAGCAAATAAATGAATAAATGGGAAGCAATCATATGGAAACAATTAGCAGGGACTTCATTCAGAAAAACATGAAGGTGCCTGTAGCACTCAGGCTCAAGTGATCTGAGCTCTGTGCCCATAATTCACTGACACTTGACAGCCTTCCCCCTGCAGAGGTGCTTTTTCTGCAGAAATATCAGTTTACCCCTTTGGAAAATGAACCTGTGCAGGGCTGGCCAGGCAGGGGAGGGCTCAGGGGAGGGGGGGATGAGGAGATTTCCCCCCAGGGAGATGGGTTAATTGGGAATGGATTGGGAATGGATTGGGAATGGGGGCTTTATGTGGCAGCAAAGGGGGAGTTGGACCCTTTGTCTTGGGAGAAAGGAAATTTCCCAGCTTGGAAAATTCATGGGATTTTGGGCGGATATTGGAGAAGGTGAAACCTCCCTGATCTTGGGAAAGAGAGGGGAGGAGGATTTGGACTTTCCTGGAGTTTTCCTTTGAAGTTTCCTCGAGGAAGATGCTCCCCACACCTCAGCCCTGCCCACAGCAGGAGCTGCCAGGAAGATGAACTGGCTTTGAAGCAGTTTGGGGATTTTTAAATTAAAATAAACAAATTTTGGCTTCCCAGAACGTTGGGCTTTTCCCCCTTCCCCAGTGCTGGGCTTTCCTATGGGGCTGGAAGTGGGATTTCCAACCCAGGGAATGGCAGGGAATGCTGGGCTGCCTCTTGGGAGGGGGATGAATCCAGGTTCATCCTGCCAGGCATTATTTGGGGATAAATTCTGACCTGAGGGGGGATGCTCCAAGTATTCCATGGAGATCAGCAGGATTCCCACTGAGGAATGGCAAACCCAGCTGAGGAATGTGGGATGTGCCCAAAGGGAGAGGCAGGATGAGGCTGAAGAGCTGTCCTTGGAAAGGCTGGAGGGGGTGGGGAGGCAAGAAATGAAAAGGAGGGTTTGGGCTCATCAGCTCAATGCAGGATCCTTTTCCCACCCTAATTTCATGTATCCAAGGGAAGAAGGAAGTTGCTCCCGTTGCTGAGGAGGGAGCAGGGATTTGGGAGACCAGTCTGGCAGGACAGAGCCCAGTCCCTCTCCAGGTCACCCAAGGATGCCCAGCCCTTCCCATGGTGCCACCTGACACCAGGGCAGATCCAGCCCTTGGCATTCCCAACCCTTGGCATTGGGACATTTTTCTGCTCCACATCCCAAATCCAGGCTTTGATGAAAACTTTCCAGCCCCACTCCCTGCCTGCTCAGAAGGGGTCCCAAAGGGAATAAATGCTCATAAAATGGCTTTGGGGGGGTCTGTGATGGGATGAGATTGAATTTGGGGGCTGGTTTCTCCCACTCCTTGAGGGAAAGCTCCACTTTCCACATTGCAGTGGGATTGGGACACAGGATCCAGGAAAAAGAACATTTTCCAGAGGCAAACCTTCACCTGGCTCCTGTTTTTCGGGTGAAAACATTATTTTTTAATACATATATTTGTGGTAGCATCTCATCCCAGGCCAGCAGGAAACAGCCCTATAAATAAACTTCCTCTTCCCATGGGATCCCAAACCTCGGGACAAAAAATTCCACCTACTGTGAACATAAAGTGAGTTCTCAGCCCTTTAGGAGGGTGTTTTCCAGATCCAGGGTTGAGGAAAGGGATGTACAACTCCCCTCCCTAAAAGTGAAAAAGAGAAATTAGAAAAAATAGGAAAAAAAAAAGAAAAAGGAAAATTATTTTTAAATAAATAAATAAATAGTAATAGATAAATAAATGATAAATAAAAATAATATATTATAAATAAATAATAATAATTTTAAAATAATTAGAAAGAAAAAGGAAGGAATAGAGAAGGATAGAAAAAAGAGGAAAGGGAGCTGCACAGAAAAAGGGGATTTGGCCTCAGCAGCATCTTCTCCCCAGAGCTGGTTGTGCCCAAATATTGAATAATTGATGCCACAAATATTCCAAGAGATTATCCAACAGTTTTCTCCCCTTTCATCCCTATTTCCACCACCACAAGGAGCAGGAACCACTTGAAAAAGTCACTACCCAGGGCTGAAAATGGAGAAGGAAATGGTCCTTCCCAAAAAAGCTCCTGAGATGGGGAGACAACCTGATCCCTGCACACCCAGCCCTGCTGCCAAGGTGACCTTTGGCTGGGAAATATTGCAATTCTTGGGATTAATTCACGTTTTTACCTCCAAAAAATGGGGAATTTTGATCTTTCAGAGCTCACGGAATAAATCCACCAACTGTTGTATCACTGGGATCTTTCCCTGCTGTTTAACAATTAATTGCTGTAACCTTAAGGATACAGAGCTTTGGAAATCAGATTCTGCATCGTCCTGGTCCCTTTTAAGCAGCTCATCACAACACATCACTGCCTTGGTGGTGTTTTTATGACATTCCAAGTTGTCTCAGTGATCCTGGATCAGCTTCTCCAGGAATGTTTTAATTGGTGTTTTTACTGCACGTGTCAGAGAACCCACGGAGGGATGGGAGACAAGTGATTAAAGACTTGGGGAAAAATTGTGCTTGTAGGAGGAGAATTCAAAGGAAAACAATGTAAGGGAGGAGCAAGGAAGGAGAAACATTCAATGTGATCCATGTACAGGAACAAAACCCTGGGACTTGGGAGGATTTGGGAATTGCTGCAGGAAGGAATTGAGCCCCCAGGACAGATGTGGGGTCCAGCCAAGCAAAACCAGCCCAGAGGCAGAGGGGGGATGCTCCTGGGCCACTTCAGGAGCTCGTGGGCCAAGGATGCTCCTCTTCCCAAGCCATGGTGGGACTGACAGCACTTCCAAATCCTTCCCTTGATTATTTAAGCTCCACAAGCAGCATTCCAACCTCAGCTGTGCCTGAGGCAGAGGAAGGAGGGGTTTATTCCTCCTTTCTTTCCAAGGCTCACCCCAAGCTGCTGAATTTTGCAGGAACAACGGTTTCCCTGCCTCTCCTGGTGCAGCTTTTGTGGTTTGTATCCCATAAATATTGACGGATCAGGAGAGAAGAGTCTGCAAGAAGGACAGGCTGGGGCTGCAGAGGGCAAGGAGCTTTGAACTGCTGTTCCAAAACCAACTACTGCTGAAAATAAAGATAATATAGGGGCTGCCTGCTCCCAAGCCCTTGCAGATTCCCTGGATGAGCCTGTGGAAAAGCTGTGCCCTGCCATTCCCATGGGATAAAGCAGGACTTTGCCATTCCCATGGGATAAAGCAGGACTTTGCCATTCCCATGGGATAAAGCAGGACTCTGCTTTCTTCTGGATCCTACCAGGCTAAACCAACCCCGGGTGCCTCAGCTCTCAAGGCTCTGGGCTGGGTAATCTCCTCAAGCCCTTTTTCCCCACCTGTGCCAGGAGATCCTGGGAGTCTCCCTTGTGATGTGGTGATCTCCAGGCAGTTTTCCAGCCTGGAATTGCAGGGCTGAACATCCGAGGCAGGGAGGGATTGTCACCCCGAGTGGAGCCGCGGTGCTCCGACGTGGGGCTGGAATGTTCTGCAGGTGCTGGTTGGGGAGCAGAGCAGAGCTGATGGATAAAACCTGTCTGTGCTCAGCCTCCAGCAAATGTGACAAACTGGGATCTGCTGGCTGGGGGGAAGGAGATGAAATATGAGCTGGAGCTCAGCTGAAAGCTCCTAACTCATCCAAGATGTTGAGCTACACAGACTTGCTGCTGCAGGGAGCGGCCTGAGCCAGGTTTATACGGATCCAGGGAAGCACAGAGGGCTGGATTTGTCTTCCAGGAGACAGCAGGATGTGACCTCTGGCCGCCCATGATATAATTCTGGGCTTTAAAGCAAAGCTTGTCTTCATCCCTCTGCTCCAAGACTGAGCTGACCCTGTTCTTGCTGAGCCCAAAGGAGAAGCCAAGAGGGGAAAAAACACTTCAGATGCCAAAGCTTATTCCACTCAACTAATCCTGCAGGATTAGTTGTGCTCTGAGGTCAGGGGTTGGGATGAGCAGCCAGCAAAGAAAGGATGGGTTTAGGAACAGTGGTTCTCTGGGATTTATTCCTGCATGGATCCCAAAGGATGGGTTTAGGAGCAGTGATTCTCCAGGATTTGTTCCTGCATGGACCCCAAAGGATGGGCTTAGGAGCAGTGATTCTCCAGGATTTAGTCCTTCATGGATCCCCCAGCACCCAGCAAAGCATCCCAGCTTGTGGCTGATGAGTTGTCCCAAGCTTGGGCTTTCCACCCTTGAGCCCTGATTTTTTATAGGAAGTTAAATTTTGTCCTGTCCGTGTTTGCTGGAGGGACGAGAGGACTAGAGCTGGAACTGAATCCACAGGGAAAAATGACCTGGGAATGAGATCAGCCCAGTGGCTTTGGAACTGAGAGTGCACAGGGTGCACTGGGACCGTCTGCCCCCTGTCCAGCACATCCCAGGGAGTTCTCCTGGCTTCACTCCAGCCCCAGGAGGAACAGGAATAGCTTGAAGTGTGTGTTGGGAACAGGAATAGCTTGAAGTGTGTGTTGGGAACAGGAATAGCTTAAAGTGTGTGCTGGGAACAGGAATAGCTTAAAATGTGTGCTGGGAACAGCCCTGTTAGTGACTGAATTTTCCTCTGATCCATTTTCATCGTGCCTGCCCTTCCTTTCACACTATCACTCCAAGTTAGGGATCCAAATATTCCCTGGAATGCCCTTGCACTCAATCCAAACCAAGCCAAGAAGGGGTTGGTTCCTCCAGGGCAGGGCTGAGTCCGGTTCCTGCAGCTCCTCCTCCCTTCCAGAGCTTTCCTTCCTTCCACAATCTCTTTCCCTCCCTTTTTGAGCCTGATCCCATCCCTACACTTTGTGACTGGGAAAACACAAAAGCCTTGAGCTGGGCCATCACAAATTAAAAGGAGCCTGAAGTAGCAGTTTGGGAGAAGGTGTTGACTTTGTAACTGGTTCCAGGCAGTTCCGTCATTTCTCTTACAATTAATTAGATTTTTTTTTTTTGCTCTGTCCTCTGTATTCCAGAGGATTTTCCCAGTGCTGCCCAACTGAGATGACAAGGATCAGAGCCCCCATATCTCAGACAGAGAGAGTTCCTGGGCTCAAGCCTTGAGCTCCTGGACAAGACAATCCAAAGGTGTCAAACCCTGTGGTATTATCCAGTCCTGTCCTGCCAAATCCTGCAGGTCTGGGAATGCAAAATACACCAGATTGCTTTAGGAACATCCTGAAATGAACCCTTTTTGCTTTCAACCTGTGTTTTATTCCTTGTGGGATGCTCCCTCCTCTTCCCAGCTTTCTGCAGCTTATTTATCATCTCCTGTTCTTCCCGTTTAACGTCTCCTGGGGCTGGTTCAGCTCTGCAGGATCTCAGCACCGGCCTCAGGTGTTACTTTCTCCAAGCCCAGGTCACCCTTCCAAGCCCTTTTCCCTTCATTCCTGTCTGCAGGTTCTCTCTGTTCTTCAACCCAGATGGCTTTGCCCTGTCAAATCCATTCCCTGCTGGAATTCCTGAAGGCAGCTGCTCAAGTGCTCAGCCTTGGACCTGTTCCCCTTTCCAAGAGGAAAGGCTGAAGGAGCACATGAGCTTTCAAATGCACCCTGAGCTGCCAAAAATACTTTGCACCAAACATGTGTTTTGCACAGGAGTTCAGTCCCTGCCAGAGTCATCTTGGCAAGGATTTTGTTTTTTTTTTTTTTTAAAAAGAGCTAAGATCCCAGGAGAACTGTAATTCTTTGTATTACAGATCATGCTGATTCCTATCTGGAGGTCAGATGTGTGTTAAACTAAAGGCATTAATGATCATGTAAAGCCATAACCTCCCTTTGAATTCCATGAGGCACCTGGAGAGCACGAGGACAGGGAATGAGGGATGCTCAGGGGCTCTGTGGGGCTGCTCAGGCAGGAATTTCCCTGCACAGGTGGATTTCCAGCTCCACTGGACCCGTTTAGGATCTCAGGAGTCAGCTTTGATCTCCAAGTTCACTTGGATCTGTCCTTGCTGCACCATCCCAGGCCAGATGGCTCCTACATCCAGATGGCTCCTGCATCCAGCTCCTTCTCCTCCTCATCCTCAGGGGTACAAAGGGATGATCTATTTTGGAGGGTGGTGAGAAGTTGCACCTCTCTTCAGGTGCAGCTCCAACCCCAGAAAACAGGAATTACACACAGAGATGTGAGATATATACACATACATACAATCAGAGAACCATGGAATCAGAGAATCAGGAAATCAACTGGATTGGAACAGATCTCCGAGACCATCAAGTCCAACCCTTGATCCAACCCCGCCGTGGTTCCCAGCCCATGGCACTGATGCCACATCCAGTCTCACCTTCAACACCTCCAGGAATGGTGACTCCACCACTTCCCTGGGCAGTCCATTCCAATGGCTGAGCACCCTCTCTGGAAAGAAATTCTTCCCAATATCCAACCTAAACCTCCCCTGGTAGAGCTGAAGACCCAGCCCTCTTATCCTACTGCTGGTTCCTGGGAGAAGAGCCCGACCCCCCCCGGCTCCCCCCTCCTGTCAGGGAGTTGCAGAGAGTGAGGAGGTCTCCCCTGAGCCTCCTCTTCTCCAGGCTGAGCCCCCCCAGCTCCCTCAGCCTCTTCTCACAGCACTTGTGCTCCAGTCCCTTCCCCAGCCTTGTTGCTCTTCTCTGGACCTGCTCCAGCCCCTCCATGTCCTTCCTGAGCTGAGGGCCCAGAGCTGGACACAGCACTCCAGGGGTGGCCTCACCAGCGCTCAGTCCAGGCCAACAATCACTTCCCTGCTCCTGCTGCCACACTCTTCCTGAGCCAGGCCAGGATCCATTGGCCCTCTTGGCCACCTGGGCACACTCTGGCTCCTGTTCAGCTCCCTGTCCATCCCCACTCCCAGCTCCCTTCCTGCCTGGCTGCTCTCCAGCCCCTCTGGCCCAGCCTGGAGCTGCCGGGGGTTGTTGTGGCCAAAGGGCAGGACCCGGCCCTGGGCCTGGTTGAACCTCATCCCCTTGGAATCAGCCCATGGATCCAGCCTGTCCAGGTCCCTCTCCAGAGCCCTCCTGCCTTCCAGCTGATCCACACACCCCCCAGCTTGGTGTCATCTGCAAATTTGCTGATGGTGGGACTCGATCCCCTCCTCTAAATCATCAGTAAAGATATTGAACAGAACTGGGCCCAGCACTGATCCCTGGGGACACCACTGGGATCCCAACTGGATGCAGCTCCATTTCCTACCCCTCTCTGGGCCCAGCCAAACACACACAAACATATATACATAGATATTACTGAATTCATGGTGTGCACACACACAGCTGAGTTTTATGCCTCATTTCCCAGCCCAAAAGACTAAACACCAAGTCCTCCAAACCCCAACTCAGCAGGTATTTCAGGGAATTGACTCATCACAGTCCCATTTTTGAGAGATTCAGGACTTTTATAACCAGGACATGGAGCAGCTGAAGTTGTGCACAGGCTGATGGGGTCATGACCTTCCACATGCTCTGTGAGATCCCCACAAATCAATGGTTGGAAGTTCATTTAGGTGCAGCTCTGAGAAGCTGAAGGACCACGAGGTGGCTGAATTACTTCTTCCCCTCCTTGCGCATCTTCCAGGACCTGCCAACACCTCCAGTTCTGCTGGAATGGGATAAACCCTCTCCCTCTGGGAGAGGAAGACTCTTGACTCCATATAGACCTTGGGAAAGAAAGGAAAATTGGGATGGTCCCAGATGTTTGAGAAGTGAAGGATGCAGCATCTCCTTCGGCATCACTTCTTCCAGTGACTCATCCCCCACCTGGGGCCTTGAGAAAACCACCAAATAAATAAAAGTTGCCCAAAATAACAATGAAGAATGAAGGAGAAACCCTCTCTTTCTTCACAACCAGCTGTGCCCTTCCTTGGCAGCACCCAGGGATGGGATGATCCCTTTTCAGAAGAACTGGGGGTGGTTTTTCTTGTGACTTTGAAGGAAAATACCCTACAAACATTGGGTCAGGAATCCATAGGGAGTCCACAGAGCAGCCAGTGGGAACATCACGGTGGGGAGGAGAACCTGCACAAGCTCATGGATTGGATGGCAGAAGAGATCAAACTTGGGGGTCTTTTGAGGGATTTTGATCAGTTTTTCCAGCGATGGCAGGCAGTGCCTGGCTGTGCCAGGCCCTTCCTGGTTTACTATGGCAGCCTGGCCTCAGTTTCCATGGGATATTTTCCTTCAAAGAAACAAGAAAAAACAGATAAATGTTCATTTTTCTGCCCAAATCTCCACGTGGTGGTGGGTTGGGGTGACAAGGAGAACTAATATGCTTGGAAATAACTTATTATTGTGTTGTGGAATCGAGACAGAGCAAAAATTCCCTTTGTCCCTGACATGCCAATTCCCACAGCAGCTGCTGAGGACTGGGAGAAGGCGGGCAAGGATGGGAATTAAGAAACAATTCCAAAGGAGTCTGGAAGGTGCTGATGCATGACAATAAATTGGGAGCAGGTTTGGAGAGGGGCAGGAAGGAGAGGCAGGAGCTGCTCTCCCATAACAAATGTGTGTGGCTGCTCCCCTGAGGAGCTTGAGGAGCTCAGGGAGCTGCCAAGGTCCTCCTGGAATGCTCTGTAGGCTCAGGAACGTCACCCCAACCGGAGCCTGAACCCTGGAAACCACTCGGAGCGGGGAGGTGGGAAGGATCCAGGTGGTGTTGGTGGGATGTTCATGGCAGTGGGATTGTCTGTGGTGGTGGGACTGGGATGCCCATGGTGGTGGGACTGGGATGCCCATGGTGGTGGGATTGGGATGCCCATGGTGGTGGGATTGGGATGCCCATGGCAGAAGGATAGAGATGCCCATACTGGGTTAGACTGGGATGCTCCTGGAGGTCAGACGGAGGTGCCCAAGAAGGTGGGATGAAGATGCCCATGGCAGAGGGATGGAAATGCCCATGGTGGTGCAATTGGGATGCCCAGGGTGGCAGGATGGAGTTACCCATGGTCATGCAATTGGGATGCCCATGGTGGTGGTATTAGGATGCCCACAGCAGTGGGATGGAGAGGCCCATGGCAGTGGGATTGGGATGCTCCTGGAGGTGGGATGAAGGTGCCCAAGGCAGTACAATTGGGATGCCCATAGTGGTGGTGTTGGGATCCCATGTTGGAGGGATGGAGGTGCCCATGACAGTGGGATGGAGGTGTCCATGACAGTGGGATGGAGATGCCCACGGCTCTGGGATGGAGGTGCCAATGGCAAAGGGATGGAGGTGCAAATGGCAAAAGGATGAAGGTGCCCATGGCTGTGGGATGGAGATGCCCAAGGCTCTGGGATGAAGGTGGCCAAGGCAGTGATGGAGGTGCCCATGACAGTGGGATGGAGGTGCCCATGACAGTGGGATGGAGGTGCCCATGGCTCTGGGATGGAGATGACCATAGCTATGGGATGGAGGTGTCCATGGCAGTGGGATGGGGGTGCCCGTGGCTCTGGGACAAAGATGCCCATGGCTGTGGGACGAGCCCGGCCACCACGCCGTGCACCAAGAGGTGGCGCTGGGACACCGCCGTGCACAAAGCCGGGCTCAGGAGCAGAGCAAAGCCGGCACTAACGAGACAGCCGCGGTTTTATCTCTTATCTCGGAGCGCTCGGGCTGGGGGAGGGTTCTCAGGCACTGGCGTCTGTCTGTCCTGCCCAGCCCCGGGGGGCAGGGGAGCTGCTGGGCTGGGAGGACACGCGGCTTGGGGCCCCGTCTGCCAGGGCTGGAGGCCACGGTCAAAGGCAGCTCTAATTGAATTAATGGGGAGAACCGAATTTTTCTTGTAAAGAAAACACGATTCCTGCGCTGAACAGGACACGGGGGGGTTAAGGAAGGTGAACAGCGCTGGCTGTGCCGAGCAGGCACTGCAGACTCTTTCTTTGCCATTTCTGACCCAGTTTTTGTGTCTCTTTGGGTTGCTGCAGGATGCAGAGGTTTAGGAGGGGCAGAGCTGTGACATCAGGACTCCCTTCAGGCCAGGGCTGTTGCACCACTCCCGGGGCTTTCACAGCCACTCGACAAAACCCCATTTTTTATTTCAGAGAAAAACCCCAAGAGTACCCTGGCTGCAAGGCTTTCTGCTAAGCAGGTAAAAGCTTTCTGCTAAGCAGGTGGCTGCAGGTAAAAACCAGCCCCGGGCTCCCTTTTCCTCAACATCTCCGAGTGTTTCTGAGCCCAGAAATGAGTCACGGGAAATCCCCACTGTCTGATGCTCCTTGAGCACCTTCTGATGCTGCTTTGAGTGTCACAGCACAGAGTCCCCACCCAACTCTTCTGGTACCAAAATGCTCTAAAGTTTGGGGAATAGGAGGAAGGAAGGTAAGAAGGGCACCTATTTTAGGCGGGGCAGGTTTGCAGGGAGCTCATCTTCTAGAGAAGCTCCCTCACATCCTCATGGTTGGGATATTAATTGCAGTCAGGAACTACTTAATCTTTCCTCAGGAGCCAACTTGGGAGAAAGTGGTGGATGAGTTTGGGCATCTGGAGAGGGTTAAAATCCTCAGGGTTTCCACGGGCTGATTTGGGACCCTGGCTGGGCACCCTGCAGTGATCCAGGAGAAGAGGTGACACAAGGCAAGGGGGAGGAAGGTTTGTCCGACCCCTGGGAGCCCTTGGGGTGGGAAGAAGGTTCCAGGCACATCAGGTGCCACACCTGGGGGAGGAAAAGAGACCAAAGAGTTTTCCTGGAAGGATAAACTCGGCTTCAGGATGGGCTTTAGCAGGAACTGCAGACTCTCCTTACCCAGAATCAGCTTAATGGGTACAAATCTGCCAATTAAAGACAAATTTGCCAATTAAAGACAAATTTGCCAATTAAGGACCAATTAAGGCTCATCTTTAAACACATTCTCCCTACTCAGCAAACCCCTGGCATGCATTGAACTGTCAGCAATAGGTCAAGGTCCTTGTCCCTTTCATCTGAGGATCTCAAAGCCCTTGATGAAACTCACTGTGGTAGGTAAAGGCTATAATGTTATTTTAATATCATGAGACTAATTTATAAGGGTAAATTACAGTGGGAGATAAAGAGCACATGGACCCATGTGGATAAAAATAAAAATCCATATTGCCCCGTTATCTGGCATTGGTTAAACTCCTGCTTGGAGAAGTTTTTTTGGCTAATTTCTCTCCTTTATTTTCTTTTTTTTTCCCCCCTATTTATTTATAGCTAAACACCAACTTTGAAGCCCGAGCCAAGCATTTGGGGGCTGCTCAGATAGGGCTCTGAAAAGGAGAGTTATGTCTGGTTCAGATGTTTGCAGAGTTATTGTTTTAAGGCAGGAGAGCTGTGACACTTCTCCCAAGGAGCTCTCCCTCCCCTTGGATTCCCGAGGCCATGGGCAGAGCAGATGTGACCAGAGCTGGGGGAAGGTGGTGACAAGTGTGGGGGGGGAAAGGACAGGGAGGGGAGCAGATGAAAGGGGATCTCGGACAGGGAGACCTGAAGGTCCCCAGAGCTGGAGGAAAGTGCTGCTCGATGCCCCACATGAACCTCAGGCTGCTGCTCCCCAGGGCCAGGAGGTGGGAGATCATCACCCTGGAATGGTTTGGGTTGGAAAGGACCTTAAAGCTCTCCTGGTCCCACCTCCCTTGCCATGAGCAGGGACACCTTCCACTGGGAGCCCTTTCCCTCCCTGGTGCCCGGGATCGGCCCTTCTCAGTGACCCTGTGCTCCCAAGCAGCACCAGCAAACCCTGGGAGCCCTTTTCCACCCCTGCTTCTTGGGATCATCCCTTCTCAGTGACCCTGTGCTTCCAAGAAACAGCAGGAAACCCTGGGAGCCCTTTTCCATCTCTGATGCCCAGGATCATCCCTCTCAGTGACCCTGTGCTCCCAGGCAGCACCAGGGGGGCTGTTCCTGGCCACTTCTCCAACAGTGAGACCCCATGGATGGCCATGGGAAGCCTTTGGAGGAACTGGATTCCAGCTGAGCCCAGAGGATCATGGAAACACTCCACTTTCCCGTGGCTCCTGCTCTGGGGGGGGGTGACATGGTGCCCTCCTGCCTGGCAGCAGGACAGAGAGCCTTTGATCCCTGGAGGGGGGACTCTGGCCCAGTGCCAGGCTGACTGTGAGTGGCACAGACCATCCAGCAGTTCCTGCAGGGTGACACAACTCCCTCAAGGCCAGGAGGCTTGTGAGGGGCTGCACCAGAGACAAACTGGGGCTCTGTGCTGGAGAACACGGTGTGGGAGGGAGGAGAGCTGGGAAGAGCAGCAGGATTCTCCCAGCTCCATGTGTGGGCATGACCAGCAATCTCCTGGGTCAGGAGGAGCTTTGCTGCCTGTTGGGGAACTCTCCACCCTTAATTTATTCTCCTACAAGTACAAAACCAAATCCCACAGGAGGTTTCCTCCAAAAGCTTTAGAGAAAAGCAACTCTTTGGCCAATTAAGTCCTTCAGAGGTTCGGGGAAGTGAAGGGTTGGATCTCAGGAAAAGGTTCTTCCCCCAGGGGTGGTTGGGCACTGCCCAGGCTCCCCAGGGCAGTGGGCACAGCCCCAAGGCTGCCAGAGCTCCAGGAGGGTTTGGACAATGCTCAGGGACAGGGTGGGATTGTTGGGGTGTCCAGGAGTTGGACTGGATGATCCTTGTGGGTCCCTCCCAGCTCCAGATATTCCATGATTGTCTGATCCTGTATTTGCACCATTGCCCTCCAATCCCATTGGCTTTCAGGTTATTTGGGAGCCTGGGTCTGGAAAGGAGCAGTTCAGGCTCTCTGACCCTCAGGACTGCTCTGGAGGAGGGAACTGCAACAGAAACCCAGGCACTGCCCCAGGGCCTTCCTTTCCTTGGGATTTCTGCATGAGCCCATCAACCTCGGGCCAAAACTGCTCCAGAGACTCTGGAATATCAGACCTGCTCTCCCCCTGTTCCCTGTGCCCACCTTCCATGAGTGGTCCCTACTCATCTGGGGTAAGGACACCACCTAAGCAACCCTGGAGCTATTTCCCCAGTCTGCCCCTAGCACAGAAATTCCAACTTCCCTGGGATTTCTGAGAGCTTTAAAAACAACGCAGGAGGGAACCAGCAAGCTGGGAATGGGAGAAGGGTCTCAGCAATTGCTTTGAGGTGAGATTTCAACGTCCTTAAAGCCAGGAATCCACTGCTGGAGATCCCCTGGACCTGCAACAGCTGATTCCAGAACTGGAGGGAAGGTTGAGTTCTCCCACCACAGCTCCTTCTCCAGCCTCTCCTGTGGAGCAGACAACATTCCCGAGCTCAGCAGCCTGTCCTGGCCCTGCCTCCCTCCTCGTGCAGGGCAGGGTCCTCCAGCCCCTTCCTGAACCACCCTGGGTCAGAGAGCAGCCCCAGCCCTGTGTGACCCGAGCCACCCCCAGCTCTGCCCCTCGGCCCTCCCAGGTCAGAGCAGAGCCCCCCAGGAGCAGGAAGCTCTCTCCTAACTAGTGTGACAGCCCCTTTTAGCCCCGCCTGGAAGTTCCTCCTCCCAGATCTTCCTTGCAGAGGCAAAGGATGATACCTGCCTGACACAGGAGCCCCTCTGCTCTGGAGCCAGGCTGGGAGAGCTGGGTGGGTTCACCTGGAGAAGAGAAGGCTCCAGGGGGACCTGAGAGCCCCTTCCAGGGCCTAAAGGGGCTCCAAGAGAGCTGGAGAGGAGCTTTGGACAAGGGATGGAGGGACAGGACACAGGGAATGGCTTCCCACTGCCAGAGGGCAGGGATAGATGGGATGTTGGGAAGGGATTCTTGGCTGTGAGGGTGGTGAGGCCCTGGCACAGGTTGCCCAGAGAAGCTGTGGCTGCCCCATCCCTGGGAGTGTCCAAGGTCAGGTTGGAGCAACCTGGGACAGTGAGAGGTGTCCCTGCCATGGAATGAGATGAACTCTAAGGTCCTTCCCATCCAAATCATTCTGGGATTCCATGACTTGTATAGACCCCACCACCCATTCCCAGCATCCTTCCCATGGCTGTTACCAACACTGATGGACACAGGGAGGCTTTTATTCTGTGTAACACCACAGGGAGAAGTTTCCAAACCAGAGCTGCAGTGTTTGTAAACAGCTCAATCACCAAACACCCCAAAATCCCAGCTTTTTACCCCAGAGCCACGATGCCACCACGGGTAAGGGGAGGACTGGAGGGATTCAGTGCTGTGTGAAGTGCAAATCTCAGCTCACCTTTCACTCAGGAGCCGATGTGTCCGTGAGTCTCTGAGCTCTCCAGTTGTCCCCCTGGAAATCTGAAAGCCATTTGCATCCTGGGGGATGGGAGGGAGATGAAAATGTGTTTGCCAGCTTCCCCAGATGTGAGGCCGGTGTGTCAGGGCCAGATTTTATTATTCTATAAATACCAGGGGCAGGAGGTTGTTATTAAGCCCTCAGTAATTAATCCAACGTGCAGTGGCCTCAGCCACGGCCCAGCACTTACTGTCCAATTAATCCTCTGTGCCCCCCTGGGCATGTGGGAGACTCCCCAGATGTCTCACAAAGTCAGGAGAAATGCAGGAATTGGGCAGAAATATCCCTGGATTCATCCCCCCCGAGCTCAGAGGACGAGCTGAGGGGGAAGCAGATGATGTTCCACAAACATCAAAGCCATCCCTGCACGTATTCCAGGCGTGCAGGGAATGCCTGACGCCAGCTCCCAAAGCAGGGAAAGGTGGGAAGGGAACAAATCCCAACTCTGCATCACTCCCTGCATGTTAATGAGCTGCTTTCCTGCACTGGGAGCACGGAGAGCTCCAAACATCTGCCCAGGACACTCCTGGCTCCCAGAAACCCTGCACAGCACGGGATGGGACGAGGTTCTCTTGACTCCTCTTGGTGCTGCTGAAAGAGCCTTGATGTCATTTTATTAATGGAAGTTCCTGCTCCTCTTCCAGCCAAAAATGTCTGATGTTTGCAGTGGTGCTCCACAGAATAAGGAGGGATGGATTCCCAGAGCAAGGCAAGGAGATATTGGAGATGAGAAGCTGCTGAGCCCCTGCTGAGCTGGGTTAGTGCAGGGATGGCTCGGGAGCTCCTGCTGTGGGAAGGGATGTGCCACAGTGGAAAAATGGGAAAATATCAGGGGCTGGTGTGGGAAATCAGGAGCTTTAAGCACTGGTGGTGTGGGCAGTGATAAATTTATTGGGTATTGGGTTTGCCCACGGCAAGGATGGGACTGAGCACCCAACACAGCCCCTCCTGTGCCGGGTGATTGAATCCTCCAAACCATCAGGATCAAAAGGGAGGATTTCAGGAAAACTGGGAGTCATTTTCTGCTGCAGAAACATAATTCTCTGTTCAGCTGGAGAAGAGGAGACTGAGGGGAGACCTCACTGCAGTCACAACTTCCTGGGCAGGGGCAGAGGAGGGGCAGGGACTGAGCTCTGCTCTGGGGGGACCAGGGACA
>NW_016690207.1:6108154-6114346 GCF_001604755.1 Lepidothrix coronata
CCGTGGTGAAATATCCATGTGCAAGGAGGAAAATATCTGTGGGGAAATATCCATGTGCAGGGAGGAAAATATCCGTGGTGAAATATCCATGTGCAAGGAGGAAAATATCTGTGGGGAAATATCCATGTGCAGGGAGGAAAATATCCGTGGTGAAATATCCATGTGCAAGGAGGAAAATATCCCTGGCAGCTCTTTGGCCCAACAATCTGAGATGTCAGTGCTCCCATGGAATCCTCCCATCCCTTGTCCATGGAGCAGATGCTCCCAGAAATATCCTGATGCTCTCCCTGCTCTTGTTTGGGTATTTTCAGGCTGTTCCCGTGTCCTCAGGTGGTCCCTACACTGCTGGAAACTGGGATTTATCAATCTTGGTTGAGGATCTCAAGGAAATGGGGGGAGTTTAAAGGCTTTTGGGGTATTTGGGTTGTTCCTTGCTCTGCTTGGACAACAGTTATGGTGAGGGGGTTTTAATCCAGGCCTGATAATTAATATCCTGGTTATTATCCGTTGATTGAGCCCATGGAAGGACCATTTCCCCACTGCAAACTGGGGGTGGGCTTTGCTGGGAGCCCTTCCTGCCTCTCCTCTGTGCACAAGTCCCTTCCTCAAGGATGTGGGTGTCAATCCTGCCAGTGCCACAGGAGAGGGCAGGATCCAGCCCTCAGGGCTGGAACACAGTTGGGATGCATTCCAGCAGCTCCAGGGGTTGTTCTGGTGGAAAGAGCTGTTTGCCTGCTCACAACCCTTGGAATGCTCAGGAAAACCATCTGAGCCCTTGGCATTGGCTCAAGGAAATCAAAAGCTCTGGGATGGCATCCCAAGCCCAAAGAGGGCTGACATTCCAAGCCCAAAGAGGGCTGACATTCCAAGCCCAAAGAAGGCTGGCATTCCAAGCCTGAAGAAGGCTGGCATTCCAAGCCCAAAGAAGGCTGGAACTCCAACCTGCTGCAGGGAGCCCGTGGGGAGCCCTCAGGTCACCCCAGGACTCCCAGTGGTGTTAACCCAGCTCAGACACTTTTCCTACTCCTTTCCTGGCAGGGCTTGTCCACCTCCCCGGGCTCGGGGAGCAGCAGAAGGATCCTGCCAGTGGAGGACACGTTGGGATGTGTCGGGGTTATCTCCTGAACAGGTTCCTGCTGTCCTCTGAGCATATGTGCAGGAACACATCCCAGGAAAAGGATGTGAGTGGGTGAGTTTGGCCTCGGATTCCTCCCAGCTGGGCCATTCCACAGCCCCCATCCCAAACCCCTCAGCCTGCCAGAGCTGCCAGAACCCTTTAGCACAGCCCCAAAAATGTCCAGCCCATCCCTCCTCTCCCCCAAAGCTCCTTTCTGCTCCCATTTACGAGCAGGAAACATGTTGGCAAAAGGGTTTGGCCTGAGAGGATTGGGGAAAAAGAGAAGGAATGAGAGGGAAGAACAGAGGAGAACATGGGAAAGCTGAGATGTGGGGAGCAGTATTGCTGAAAATATAAGAGAGGGGAGATTTGGGGTCCAATATTGCTGAAGGCATGGGAGAGGTGAGATTTGGGGAGTAATATTACTGAAAACATGGGAAAGGTGAGATTTGGGGAGCAATATTGCTGCAATATCATGTAATATTGAGCTGGCACCCCAGAAGGGCCCAGATACTGATGCTCAAATCCTCAGGGGCCCCAACCCCAGCTTGTTTTGGCCCATTTTCCAGCAGCAGCTTTGCCCTTCTCCTGCAGGGCCGTTCCACAGCCTCCTCCTGGTCCCTTCCTGTCACCTCAGCCCAGCTCCCACCTTGCTCAGCCCTTCCAAGTCGTAGCAACCCTTTAAGAGAGAGGATTTCTGGCTTTGTGCAGCCCCCAACCCACAGTTTTTAAGGCTGTTGCTTCATATTAATCAGTCCCAGCCTAATCCCACTTGCACCCCAGCAGGAGGAAGGTTTTGCTCAGGCCGGGGTGACATCCCCCAGCTGGGCTGGGTTTGAGCAGCTCCAGGGATTGCTCCGGTGTCAGGAGCTGTTTCCCTGCACACAGCCCAGTGCAATCCTCAGGAACAACCATCTGAGCCCTTGGCCTGGGCCCAAGACACACGAGGAAATCAAAAGCATTTATTTGATCCATTTTTTCTCCCGAGATTTGCTCAGTCCTCTCCAGAACGAGGAGCCTTAATAGACTTTGCTCTGTGGCTGCAGACACCTTCCATAGCTCTGCTCTTTCATCCCCTGTGAGCTCAGACATCCATCAGCTGAAACCTGGTTAGGGCTGGGCTCTCCCTCCCTGCTCCTCCATTTGCATTTTGTCCACTGGTGCTTAATGAATTTAATGTGTCAGGGCTCATCAATCATTCCATCCATTAAGTCTTTGCGTCCCATTTTGCCCCCAAAGTGCCACAAAGGCATTTAAAACTTCAGCTGAACGTCTCATCTTAATTGAATCTCCATCTTGATCTCTCCTCTGAAGGTTTGCTGTGCTCAAATTTGCTAAAATCTGGCAGATTTTGAGGGGGCAGGTGGGATTTTCACCAGCTCGGATTGAACTTCAAATTCTGAGCAAATCTGGCAAGAAAAAAAGAGTCCAGACACTCCATTCTCCTTCTCATTTCCCAAATGAATGTTTGGTGCAGGATTTTTTTTTTTTTTAATTTTCAGGGATATTTTAAACTTCAAACCATCCAGCACAGGAGGGTTTTCTCCTCACCCAAAAAGTCAAAAGCACCATTTGCTGCTTCTGAAAATCAACGAGTTTGGCTCGTGGCACCAAATCCCTTCTCTCTGACCTGCCCTGAACTTCCTTTGGCTCCTTCCTGCTGTGCTTGGGGCCAAATTTTGGGGATGGGTGGATGGATGGAAACACCTCGGGCTCAGCAGCCTTGGGATCACATCTCCAGCCCTTGGGATCACATCTCCAGCCCTTGGGATCACATCTCAAGCTCTAGAATGGAAGTTGGGAGCCCCAGATTTGAGGTGGGTGGAAAAGCTTGGCAGGTTCACCCTGATCTGAAGGAAATCTTGGTCTGGAGCATCCCAGAGATGCTTTGGATGACGAGCAACTCCAGGACTAAAAGCACAGATCCCATTTCAAGCTCCTAAAACCTGCTCTTTCCTATTGAAAAGCAGAATTCCAAGGATAAAGCAAGTCCCCATTGTTAATTAGGATCTGAAGGGAGTAGATATTGTTGTTATTATTATTATTATTATTATTGGATTTTCCCCCATAAACCTGGATCCCAGCAGCATCGGGTCATCATCATCATCATCATCATCATCATCAACCACACACGTGACCCAACCAAAAAAAATCCAAAACCAAAAAATGGGATATTTTTCCATATTTTTCCATATTTTTCCGTATTTTGAGACACCTGGTTGCTTCCCAAAGCGAGCAGGCTCCATTTCAACCCCCCTAAATCCAAAACCCCCTAAATCCAACCCCCCAGATTCTGAGCTGGGCTCAGCCAGATTTTTGAAGCAAACTCTGCTTTGGGGTGGGGGTGCTTTGGATTATCCCCATCCTTCCTGAAAAATTGTGATTTTTTAACAAACTCCCCACCACCCAAAAGACAAATTTTCTTTGAATGTCAAAACAGGATGTTTTTGACAATTTCAGGCCATTCTAAGAGCTTTTTTTTTTTGGTTGTTTTCTTTTTGCAACAGGAAACTCGTTCGAAAGCCCTTTCCTGGTTTCAGTTGTGGCAAAACCAGCACTTTGCGACAAAGTTTGGGGTATTTTTTTAATTAAAAGTGTAAAAAGTTTTTAAAAAAAACCCTTCCAGGTCACTCAGGCCCGAAGGTGGGTGTGGGTTTTTGCTCCTGAAAAGCAGAATATCCCGTGTTTGAGCCGCGGGATGGGGATGTTGGGTGGGGATGTTTGGAGGGAAGGTCATGGGAAGTCAATGGAGTGGATGTGTCCATGGAATCCTGCAATCCACACAGCTCTGCTGTGTCCCCAAAGCCAGGTGGCACCTCCTGGGCACGAGGAGGGGGTGGAGGTGCTGGTGGGTGGTGGAGAAGCCCCCGTGAAGCTGCTCCACGGGCTCCGTTCTCAGCGAGGAACCCAAACAAGGTTTGCGAGTCAAAGCCTTTCCCGCTCTTTGCACGGAGAGGGAAGGGGAGCTTTGGCAGCTCCAGGGGGCTGGAGGGTGGGCTGGGCTGGGGTCAGGGCAGGGGGAAGTGTGGGAGCTCTGGAGGGGGCTGGAAGGTGGGCAGGGATTTGGGAAATCCTGGCTGCTTGGCCGTGTTTGTGGAGCTGGTTGTGCTCAGAACCCTGGAGAGGTGTTGGCTCCTCTGCCCCTGCCCTGCCCAGGGGTTGAACCTGAGTCTGGGGTTGCAGCAGGAGGAAATCCAAGTCCCATCAATCCCAAAGGCTCTGGATCCCTGGATTTAACAGCTTGACCTCAGTGCATTAGAGAAGCCATCCCAAAGAACTCTTCTCTCTTCACCTGGATTTGCCTCCCTGCAACACAGGAATGGGAAAAATGACCTGCTTTACACACAGGCACAGATATTCCAAGATATTTGCCTTTTATTTGCTTGGAGATGGGACCAGCAGCTCCTGGCCTGGCTTCAAACCATCTCCTCCTGGCCTGGCTCTGCTCTGCTCCTCAGCAGGAACAGCACCAGCTCTCCAAAGGCCCAAAGAGCAGCTGCTTGGCCGAGATGTCTCCTCCAGAGGCTGGTAAGGACACCCTGGGAATTTGGGGAACCTCCAGGAGATCTGTCCAAGCTCACTGTCACCCTCTGAGCCTCTGTGGGGCAGCAGGACCCCAAAGCAGAGTGGGAAAGGTAAAACCTCCATGGAGCATCATCTGTTTGCCGTGGTGTTGGGTGGTCTGAGAGTTGTGGGATTAATGGGATACATCCCCAGTCCTTTGCATTCATCCTCCCTGTTCTGGCCAGGCTTTTGTGGTGACTTGCCAGAGGAGTCAACCTCAGAAGGAATGTCATGAAATATTCATTCCTTCTGTCAAGGAAACTCAGAGAAAGACAGGAAGAATGAACCAAATGTGAGATCAAGACAGGAAGATGTATCCTGCTCCTTTCAGTTGGATTTCTGGAACCCAGAGCAGGGAGAGGAGAGATCTGACTCCTCATCAGGCTGGAAACAAGCAAAGAGCAAAAGCAGGACCAGGGCTCTGATGGGAGAGACCAAAATCATGGTCTACAAGGAAGAAAAGTGGAGATTTATTGGAATTTAAGCAAAGGGAGAACACTGCAATGAGAAATATGTCTTGATTTTATCTCATACAGCCCAAACCAACAGGGCTGTGCTGGTGGAAATGATGTTCTCCTTCATCCCCTTGACTTGGACAGAGTGGTGGCACTGCCTGGGTGAAGGAATGTTCCAGCACTCCCTGCCAAAAAACGTTCCACAGGAGTGCAAAGCACTAATAAAATTGCTGCCCAGATGGGATTTTCAGACTCCTTTTTCCCTGTCTTTCATCTAATTTGATTAACCTGGCTCATTTCCCGTTCCCCCAGGATCTCTCTGATGGGATGTGCAGTCACAGGTTTATTGTGGCCCCATGAGGAGCAGCAGAGGACAGGAGGGACCTGTGCCAGGGCCACCTCAGCCCAGCTCAGCTGCTGCCACGTCCTTGTGGTGCCCCGAGCCACAGCCCTGTTCCTCAGTGCCAGGAGATCAGGGAATCCTGGAGTGGGTTGGGTTGGGAGAGACATTAAAGGTTATTTAGCCCCACTGTGCCATGGGCAGGGACACCTTCCCCAAGCCCAGGGTGCTCCAACCTGGCCTTGGACACTTCCAGGGATCCAGGGGCAGCCACAGCTTCTCTGGGCACCCTCTGCCAGGGCCTGCCCACCCTCCCAGCCAGGAATTCCTTCCCAATATCCCATCTAACCCTGCTCTCTTTCAGCTTGAACCCTCCCCCCTGTCCTGTCCCCAGTGCCCTTGTCTGAGTTGGCCAAAGGTCCTACGAGCAGGGTGGGGGCTCCTGGACCCCTCTGGAACATCTCAGGGCCACGGGAATGCAGCTCCCAGGTTCTGTGCCCCAGGAGCCCCTCCCTGGAGCTGATTCCCACCTTCAGAGCCCCCTTGGCTCCAGGCAGAGCGCTGCCTTCCAGGCTTTGGGAGCAGAGTTATCCCTGCGGGAGCTCCTGAGCACCAGCACAGGGATTTGGGTGCAGAGGGAGGGCAGTGAGCGCAGCGGTGGCCTGGAGTGACCCCACATTTTCCCCTTCATAGAATCACAGAATCCCAGAATCAGC
>NW_016690207.1:6114806-6137172 GCF_001604755.1 Lepidothrix coronata
TGTCAGGGAGTTGCAGAGAGTGAGGAGGTCTCCCCTGAGCCTCCTCTTCTCCAGGCTGAGCCCCCCCAGCTCCCTCAGCCTCTCCTCACAGCACTTGTGCTCCAGTCCCTTCCCCAGCCTCGTTGCTCTTCCCTGGACCTGCTCCAGCCCCTCCATGTCCTTCCTGGGGGTCCCAGCTGTGCCCTGCTCCATGGGGAGCATTCCCTGAGTGCAAGGGCTGGGAAGTGTGGCCATGTGGTCCCAGCCCCATTATCTGCCCCGACCTTTCTGTTTAAACGACTTTAAGCCTTCAAAAAATAAACACTCTGCAAGAGTTTGGCTCCGTTCAGCTCTCGCCTGGCAGAGCTCCTAAAACATCCAGGAGTTTTAATGGAGCTATTTAGCATAATATTTGACACTTCCATCACTCCTTTCATCCTGAAGTGCTGCTCGAACCCAGGACCACCACTGGAGTCAAACCTCTGAGTGAACAGACCTGTTCTCACGTGGTCCTCGGGCCCCTGGGCATCCTCCATCCCCAAAAAGCCAGGAAAGCTCAGCACCTGGCACATCCATGAGGATGCAGCTGAGGTGATGCTGCTGCAGAGAGTTTAGGGAGCAGTGGGAAGTGGTCCTGCTTTGGGAAAAAGTGGTGTCTTGGCAAAAAATAAGTCAAAACCCAGATGTACAATATTGACTTTGGCTCTGGAGCATCACTGGTGCTGCTGCCAACGGCACCCAGAGCAGGACAAGCTCCTTCCTGGAGCTCATTTCTCCCCTCAGAGCCACCTTGGGTCCAGCCAGAGTGATGTTTTCCAGGTTTGGGAGCAGTTTTATCCCTGAAGGAGCTCCTGAGCCACCAGCACAGGGATTCAGGTCCAGAGGGAGGACAGCACAGTGTCTCACCCAGCACCTCCCGAGGACAAATTTACCTTGGACTGCTTTTTTTCCATCTTGGAAAGACCCCAAACACTTAAACTCCTCTTTTCCCCCCACTATGGGTGAGCTGGAGAACCCCCCCCCTGTTTTAGCAGGTTTAGGTGTTTATTGAGCAGCTGATAACAAACACCTCGGGTAAAACCCACCCCTGGCCCCAGAGTTAAACCCAACACTCCCCAAATCCTGCAATGAAACCCCCAGCGGGGTCAGGGCCCAGCAGCCCCACAAAGAGGGTTCAGGGGGAAGGCCCAGCTCAGGTGTCCCACTTGGATTGGCTCCTTCCCACTGCTGTTTTCCTTAAAACTGCCACAAAGGGACTATTGGCCCCCAAATCCTCATTTTTCTCACTGCTGGGCTGCAGGAAGGGATTTCCCAGAGGGTGAGAGGTGGGAGAAGATGTTTTGGGTCCAGCAAGAGCCATGAGTTGGTGCTGGTGGTGAAGGGTGCTCTGGAGCATCCCGATTCCAGATGGGATCCAGAGAAGCATCCCTGCAATTTGAGGCAGGATTGCCAGGAAAAATTGGGCAAATTGGTTAAAAATGAGCCTGGAGCTCCCTTTTGCAGACAGGCAGGTATTGCCCAGCCCTGGAATACGGCAGGAGGGTGGAATGGGTGATGTTAAGCAGGACAGGGAGCTGTGTTTTATTGGCAAAATGCCAATGGGATTGGAATGGAGGTGAGTTTGGGTGGCCAGGGGGGAGCAGGACACACAGGGCCAGAAAAGCTGTGCCTGCCCCAGCCCTGGAAGTGTCCAAGGCCAGGCTGGAGCACCCTGGGCTGCTGGAACATGTTCCTGCCCATGGCAGGAACTGGATGGGCTTTAAGGTCCCTCCCAGCCCAAAGCACTCCGGGATTCCGGGATTCTGTGACATCACCTGGCAACCCCTCTGCACCCCAAAATCTGCTCCTAGCTCAGCAGCTCTGCTGGGGGGGTGCTGGAAGAGGGAGCAGGGTGGGCAGGGTGGGAAGATCCCTGGAGAAGGCTCCCTGGAGAAGGATGGCATCCCCCCACCGAGGCTGGAGACAGGAATGTGCAGCAGTCGGAGCTGCCGGGGCTGGAGCTGGAGGAGGGTGATTATGTGATTAGTGGCTAATGAAGGACAATTGAAATGGATAAGCCCTGCTTGGAAAAACCAAATGAGGTCAACTCTGGAGTTTCTAGGGAGACCAAACTGTCACAAGCTCAGGGAGAGGGACAGAGGGAGACAAAGAGAGGCTGCAGATCCTTTCCAAATGATGCTCCTCTGACTGAAGATCCCCAAACCTGACCCAGCTCAGAGCCATCCCACACCAGCTCTCACATCCCAAGGGAACATCCCTGCAGCCTGCTGGGAATGAGGGGACGACAAATTGCCTTTGGAGCCACAGCCCCCCGGTGATTCCTTCTCCCCCACACGTTTTCCAGCCCCTGCAGCTCCAATCTCATCCCCCAGGCCTGGCAGGAGCTGCAGAAGGATGTTGGATGTGTCTGAGTGGGTTATTAATTTGTCTGGGGCTGCTGGTTGTGCCTCAGGAGCTGGAGCTGCTCTCAGCCAGGGCTGTGCAGGAGGAGCAGTGCACACCCAGCAGACGAGGCATCTGTTTATTCACTTTAATTCATAAATAGGCTTAATCCTTGAACCTGGGCTGGGCCTCCTGCAGGAATGGATGCCCTGGTGGGAAAAGCCACCCTGCCCAAAGCAGGGCAGCTCCTGCTGCATCCCTGGTGCTTCCCAGTGCTCCCAGTCCCCTCCATAAATCATCCCCCTGCTCCCAATGCTCCCAGTTCCCCTCATGGGTCATCCCCTGCTCCCAGTGCTCCCCTATAAGTCCCTCCCAGTACTCCCAGTTCCACCAGAAGGGCAGCCCTGCCCTTTCCAGGGCCCCCAGTTCCCCCCATAAGTCATCCTCCCCCTTTATTCCCACTGTTCCCAGTTCTCCCAGTGGACAACCCTTTTCCTCCCAGTCCCCCACCACAGATGATCCACCCCTCTCCCAGTGCTCCCAATCCCCCCCGTGGGGCAGCCCCACTCCTTCCCAGCGTTCCCAGTCACCCCCCATAGGTCAGTCCCACCAACAGGACCCCTCCCAGTGCTCCCAGTACACCCCAGCGGGGGCGGGAGGGGGGGTTGGAGATACCACAGGGGTTGGAGCCGCTCCCTGAGATGTCCCATCCCCATCCCAACACCGGGACAGAGCCGGGAATCGCCGCTGCCCCTCCCCGGGCACAGCCGGGCTGGGAAGGGCCCAGAACCCTCCCGAGCCCCCCGGGCTGGCTCTGCCTCCCGTCGGGATCGCTGCCAAGGGAGCCTCCCTCCAGCCCTGCACCTTGTCAGCATTCCTGGGAATGGGAGACAGCTGCTCTGGGGGGCTGGAGAGCAGGAAAAGGGGCTGGAGAGGAGGCAAAGGGACCATTCAGGATTTCTGCTCCTTGCCCAAAGCTCTGGCCCCAGGTGGGGATGGGGAGGAGGCTCCCAAACCCTGGCACGGGGGATGCTGGGATGCTCTCGGGACCTGCTCCCCTGTGGGGGGAGGCTTTTTTTCCAGCCCGGTGGGTTTTCCCATTGCCCTGAGCAGGTTCCTTCCAGCATCCCCCTATCCCAGAGGAAAACTCCACACAGGGATGATCCCACCCACCCCCAGAGCTGAGATTCCCTGATGAGATTCCCAAGGTTCTGGCCAGGAGACAAGCTCATATTTTCACCCCAAATAGCCATTCCACCCCCAAAATTGCCTGTAGAGCTCAAATCCCTGCTGTGCCCAGAGCACAGAACTCCAGGAGACCTGATCCCAGGAAAGGATTATCCTTTGGATGCCACAGCATCGTCCCTCCCCATGCTCCAAGATCCACGCAGCACCCTGAACTTCCAGCTTTCCTTTTGGGATTTCCACTCCCCATCGAGCTGGGAACAGGAGCAGGGGGAGGACTTCCATGGGAGTCCAGGAGGGGCTTCTGGAAGGAGCAGCATCCTCAAGGACCCAGCTCCATGACAGGGATAACTGGGCTCGTTTGCAGGACAAGGTTGCTGCTAATGAGCTTTAATTAAATCCATCCTCACGGTTTCATCAGCTTGAAATCCAAGGCAGGGTTGACTATCCACAGTCATTCTCCTCCCTGGATCACAGGCAGGTGGTGGGCATTGGAATTCTGGGGCAAATAGAGCCAAATTTACCAACCCAAGTGGCTCAAGTCCTGCTTGGATCCACCCTCACCAAATCCTGGGATCAGCTCAGCCTCTTCCAGCCCCACAGATGCCTCTTCTCCCCCCTCCCAAGCTCTCTCCAGGCTAATTTTAGCAACCAACCCCCCTAGAAGTTTCCTGTGGGGCTTAATCCCATTTGTGATGGGGAGCAGGAAGAGTTTCCCTGCTGTGGAATCTTTTTTCTTACCGTGAAATTCAAGTTTTGGCCCCTCTGAAGCTCTGGAAGAGATTTTCCCCTTCTTTTCCCCAGCCCTGGCTCCGGGCTGGGATTTCACAGCTCGTTGCAGCCACGCTTTGAGGACATCTTGAGTGCTTTAAAGAGGCCTCTTTTATGCTTTCTCCAGCTTTTAGTGCTCCAGGGACACGGGATCAGGGTGGTTTGGGATGCACCGGTGTTGGAATGTGAGGATCCACGATGGGATGGGGGCAAAGGGGATCAAGGAGAGCAGCCCTGGCACAGCTTTGGGCAGCTCTGGCTGTTGGCTCAGATCCCTGGGCTGCTCAGAGAAGGGATTTCATCCACCAAGGCACAGAATTCCACCTCAATCCATCAATGAAAAAAAGCGGGAAAAGACGATCGAATTCCAGGATCTGTTTCTCTGCTCAACCCCCATCACAGAAGAGCTGAAACTTTGTGCTTCTCATCCCAGAAATGCAATATATTCTTTTTTTTTTTATCCCCATAAAACCAGGTCTCCAACCCAAATCCTTGCCTGCTCTTGGCTTTCTGTCTCCCTCTTGTGCCAAGCCTGGAAAAGCTTTCCGGGGGCTCTCTGGGAAGAGCTGGGAACTGCTTGTGGCTCCTCAGGTCTCAGCTCCACACCAGGATGGGCACTGAGGGGAGAAAAGAGGATTTGGTACAAAATTCCAGCTCTGTTTGGGATAAAAAGCCCTGATTTGCTACGAAATAACAGGAAAATCCTTCTGGAGTGGGATGAAATTTAGGATAAAATTGGGATAAAACCTCCTCCAATGAGGGGGTTGGGGGTAAAATTTGGGATAAAACCTCCTCCAATGAGGGGGTTGCTGCATTTCCCAGGAATGCTGGATCTCCAGGAATGGAGGGATTTTGGGATGCCAGGAATGCTGGATCTTTGTGAATGGAAGGATTTGGGGATTTTGGAATGCTGGATCTCTGTGAATGGAAGGATTTTGGGATGCCAAGAATGCTGGCTCTCCATGAAGGGAAGGATTTTGGGATTTTGGGATGTCAGGAATGCTGGATCTGCAGGAATGGAAGGATTTTGGGATGCCAGGAATGCTGGATCTCCGTGCAGGGTTGTGTTCTCCAGAAAAAGGCCCTCCAAAAGCACAGCAAAATTCCCTCTTTTCCCCTTTTATCCCAGAAAAAGCAGAGGAAACAGGGTGGATGGGACATGACTTTGGGGATCTCTGTCTAAATCCCAGATTTCCTGGACACCTGTGGGAAAAGCTCCTATTTTGGGGGTGGCAGCACAAGGCACTGACTGGACAAATCTGACACGCCGTGAAAATCCAGGGTTAAAAAAAAAAAAGCCCTTTTTTGCTGGGACTCTGCACTCCCAAATCCTCCTGCTGCCTTTCCTTGGAAAAGAATCACCCCATGGAATGAGCCCAGCTCCTGACTCACCTCATTTATCTTTCCTTGGAGCCCCCGCCCGGGAGACCCAAAAACTGGGATTAAGGGCCGAGATAAACCAAAGATCCCGGACGGCCCCAGATTTGTGGATTTTCCCCCGAGCTGAACTCTGGGCCCAACATTTGGTTTTTATTTGGGAATGATAGGAAATGATGGGATTGGGGGGGGGGAATGTTCTGCCACACTTGAGTGATTTCAATAGTCCGTGAGGAAGGGCTGGGAAGGGGCTGGGAAGTGGGATCTCATTTGCCTTTTTTGGGATATAATTTGCCTTGTTTGGGGACAAAATTTACCTTGTTTGGGGATATAATTTGCCTTGTTTTGGGATCTAATTTACCCTGTTTTGGGATCTAATTTACCCTGTTTTGGGACCTAATTTGCCCTGTTTTGGGATATAATTTTTCTTGTTTTGGGATAAAATTTGCCTTGTTTTGGGATCTAATTTTCCTTGTTTTGGGATCCAATTTGCCCTGTTTTGGGATCTAATTTTCCTTGTTTTAGGATCTAATTTGCCTTGTTTTGGAATCTGATTTACCTTGTTTTGGAATTTCATTTGTCTTGGTTTGGGATCTAATTTGCTCTGTTTTGGGATCTGATTTGCCTTGCTTTGGGATCTAAATGAAGGATTTTCTTGCCCACCTTCCCTGCCTGCAGCTCCCTGCCTGGGGGGGAAAGGGAGGGAGATTTGGGTTGCTCAGAGTGCGGGAATTGGGTTGAAAACCCTCCTGCAGCTTTCCCAGCCCCCTCCATCCATCCATCCCCCCCAGTCCAGCCCCCGGGGCCGAATCCATCCCTGCCCACAGCTCCCCCTGAAGCTTTGCAGACACAGAGAGAAATCCCCTCCCTGCCCTCCCAGCCCAGCCACAGCTGCTCTCCCTCACATCCAACAGAAATCCCATTTTCCCTGAAAAAAAAAAGTCCTTCCCTTCCAACATTCCCACCACCCAGCTCTGCGTCCACCAGGGAATTTTGGGTGCTTCTTGGAGGATGTCAGGACCACAGACATGCATCCCTAGGCCTTTCCAGGGATAAGTGGAAGTCCTTTCCCAGGATTATAAGAAATAAGGACATGGGGAGGTTCTAAAAATGAACATTTTCAAACACTTTTCTCCTCTCCCGTTTGGCTTTTCTGCCCTCAGTGAAATATGTTCCTTCAGCTGGAATTTCCTGAGGGGAGCAGAGAAACCCATGGCCAGGGGCTGGAAAATTCCCAGGGATCCCTTCAGTCCTGTGTTTTTCGGGAAAACTGTGTTTTTTGCTGGAAGGTTTTAAAGGTTTCGTTAAAAAAGATACAGAAATCATCATTTTATGCAAACTCTTCTAAGAGAGCCTGATCCCTGTGGCTCCTGAATCAGCATCCTTGAAAAACATTGGATATAAGGAACAGACCTTTACAAGAAGGTATTTTAATTCAATAAAATAATTTTAATAATTCTAATTATTTAATTAGAATTTAATGAATTTAATTATTAATTAGTAATCAATAAATCAACAAGAACATCTAAGCATTTTAAATATGTAATAATTTTAATTCTTTGAACAATTTTAATTTACTAGAAAGCAACTCTGAAAGAACAGAATTTGGCACTGGATGGTGGAAATTGCTTTTTTTTTTTGCTGTTTAAGTTGCCCTAAAATCAGTGGGTGAGGACTGGGATAGTCTGTGCAGGTGGACATAAAACCCCAGGGAAAAAGCCATCCCTACACATTTTGAAGTGGTTATCCCAGTGGGAAGTTTATTTGTGCAGGAATCAGCCAGGATTTGTTCCTGGGCTGGTGGAGGGAGAGCAAGAGCAAAAGGGATGGTTCCCAAAAATCAGGGTTTCACACCAGATTCCTCCTGCATTGGAGTGGAACCACTTGGGTCCCCTGGAAATATCTTCCTTTTCCCTGTGACTCTGAACCTTTCAGGGTTTTGGGTTTCACACTTCCAGCATCCCAAAAAGCATCCCAGAGCTTCCCAAAGGAGGGAGGTAGGAGGAGGAGGAGGAGGAAGAGGAGGGAGGGACCTGCTGACCTCAAGCCCGAAGCAGAGGAGGCAGCTCAGCCCCAGTGCCACCAGATGGTGCCAGGGGAGTGTCCTGGAGCAGGTGGGACATGGAGGGGGCACCCACATCTCCCCCTGGCACGGGGGTTTTGAGCATCCTGGGGGGATGGAGCCTCATGGAATCAGAGATCAGATGTTGATTTAACTCCTAAACCCCCCACCTTGTGCAGCTGTGGCTGCCCCAGCCCTGGAAGTGTCCAAGGATGGGGCTTGGAGCAACTTGGGATAGTGGAAATTGTCCCTGCCCGTGGCAGGGGGTGGGAAGCCAAAGACCTGAGGAGTCCAACATGTGGAAATTGGAACAAGCAACAAAGGAAGAAAACTGTGAAACCCCAGAAACAACCACCTTTTCTACCTCCCAATGAGCACAAAGCTGTGGGGACTTAGGGCTGAAGTTTGGGTCGTATGAAGATGTGTTTCCTGTCCTCTGATGTACCTTTTTCATCGATTTTGTAAAAATCCCTCATGTTCTCTATTCCTTATTTGTCCCCTTGTTGCTGACTGGTTCCCGTTGGTGCCAGGCACCATTCCCTTATTTGGTCACCCCATATATGGTTGTCTCCACCCAGTTGTAGGTGAAACCCTCCCCTTTTCTCCTTCTCTGTCCCTGTTTAGCAACTCCTCCCCTGTTCCACCCCTTCTTCCAGAGAGTTCCCTCCAAACCCTGTGAAGTCTGTGCTCCCCTGTTAATAAAGGATCCCCCTGTTAATAAAGGATCTCCCTGTTAATAAAGGATCTCCCTGGTAATAAAGGATCCCTCTGTTAATAAAGGATCCCCCTGTTAATAAAGGATCTCCCTGGTAATAAAGGATCCCTCTGTTAATAAAGGATCCCCCTGTTGATAAAGGATCCCCCTGGTAATAAAGGATCCCTCTGTTAATAAAGGATCCCCCTGTTAATAAAGGATCCCCTGTTGATAAAGGATCCCCCTGTTAATAAAGGATCCCCTGTTGATAAAGGATCCCTCTGTTAATAAAGGATCCCCCTGTTAATAAAGGATCCCCTGTTGATAAAGGATCCCCCTGTTAATAAAGGATCCCCCTGGTAATAAAGGATCCCCCTGGTAATAAGGGATCCCTCAGTTCCACCCTCACTCTCTGGTCAGACCCTTTGTTCCCCAGGGCTGTGACAGCAGGGGGTGGGACTGGATGAGTTTTAAGGTCTCTTCCAACCTGAACCATTCTGGGATTCTCTAATTCCATATCACCTCCTTCATTCCTCCCTTTCAGCCTCCATCCTCTCCAACAGCTGCCCAGTCCTGCTGGCAGTTCCTGCTGCCTTCCCAATCCCATTTCACCTGGGACCTCCTGGATGAAAACCCCCCATCTCCTCTGGAACCACCCCCTGCCTTCCCTCAGGTCCTTGTTCCATCACTAAGTGTCAGTTCTTCAGATCCACCTTGTCCCCACTCCTGACCCTGCAGAGATCCGACCCCCTGCAGCTCCAGAGGGACCCCTGGGAAGGCTCTGGCAGGACAACCACGGCCCTCAGGCCTCGTGTCACCCAAAAATCCTTCCCCCAGAGGCTGGTTGGGCACTGCCCAGGCTCCCCAGGGCAGTGGGCACAGCCCCAAGGCTGCCAGAGCTCCAGGAGGGTTTGGCTGATCCTCTGGGGCACAGGGGGTGACTCTTGGGGCTGGGCCTGTGCAGGGCTGAGGTTGGACTGGATGGTCCTGATGTTCCAACTCAGCACGTTCTGGAGTAACTTCAGCTGGACCAAGAGCTGGGAACGTGGCTGTGGCTCCACCACGCTGAGATTGCTCAGAACAATTCCCTTGGAGGCTCCTGCAGGAGAAAACATGGATGGGAACACTTGGGAACACTGCTGGGATGGGGGGAATGTCGGTGCAGATATTCCAGCTCCCTGCAAATTTAGGATGTGAAAGGACTGGAAGGATTTGAGGAACGTTTCCAGATCAAAGCAAAACTCCTCTGGCTTCATTCCAATAAAAGCTGGAAGTTTGAATAAACTATAAGAGCCAAGTGAATTTTCTCCATATCTGTCACTCTGCTGAATGTTCCCATCCCTGCCAGGTCACCTGAACTGCTCCTGTGTCTCCCACTCTTCATATTTCTCCCAAAAGCTCCAATTCCCAAATCCTGTTGCTACAGAGGAACCTCAACATTTTTCTTTTTAATTGAGAGGTTTCTGGACTTGATTTCATCCCAAAAACATGATCTCAGGGCACCTCAGGGGCTTGGAAAATCCTTGTCCGTTCCCAGAGGATGTATGAAAGAAGCTCAGGAACTTTGAGATCCTTTCCAAAGTGGAGCAGGGAAAAGGGAAGGTTGGATGACTTGGATTCACTGCACAGGCAAAGGCTTCGGTGTGAAACTGGAGGAGGAAAAGGGCCCAAAAGTGCAGAAACAAAGCCAAAATCTTGGGTTTTCCATGGTTCAGCACCTCCCATGCAGTGATGGAGATGAGGGAATGATGCCATGGTGCCCATGGAGATGGAGAGGGGGGATCCACACTGGCATTCCTGGGGAAACTGAGGCACGGAAGGGTTTGGCTGCCCTGGAAATCTGCAGCACAGCTGGGGGCTGGATGGGAACTGAGAACCCTTTGGCCACGTTTCCATCCTAATAGGTGAGAAAACATTTCCTGGAGTGTGGAATGTCCCAGGACTTGCCTGCAGTCCTGACCAGAGCTGGAACCACAGCATGGGAATGTGTCTCCAGGCCCCTTTCCATCCCTCTCCTTCCTATGGGGTTTTTCTTCCCCCTGTGTCCTCTGGGCTGGAACATGGAGGTGAAGGCAGCACTGGGCCGGATTCTCCATCCATAGCATTCCCAGAATTTGATAGTTTCTTCTCATTTTTCCCCTCCTTCATCCTACAGCCAGCAGGGAGGGAAAAGCACCACGTTTCCAGATTAAAACCCACTTGAACTTGCCCACCAAGCCAAGGCCAAAGCCTCTGGAGAGCTGTTTTGTGTCACTGCTCAGCACGGAGCAGCCACTTCCCATGGCACCATAATCCTATTCCCAGTGCCCAGGAGCTCCCAGTCTTTTAAAATCAAACCAAAAAGAGCAGATCAAGCTCCAAAATGAGCCGGTTTTGGAGATTTAGCTCCACAAAGGAGCTAAAACCGAGGGAGAAACCCCCCCTGTGCTGCTGAGCTGCACATGGAGCATCTCCTGCTCCCGCTGCCCTCGGCCCACGTGTCCATCCTGGGGAGCAGCTGTGGGAGCACAGGCCTGACACGGCTGTCTGGGCTCTGTTATTGTTGGTGTTACATTACAAATCCCCTTTCCAGGCACACATCCCGGGGGGGCCATAAACGGGCAAGGTCAGGACCCTGCCAATAAACAGGACCCCCAACCCCCCCCGGGGCCTCCCCGTGGGGCAGGAAGGATTTACCCAACCTGCTCCTGCAGATCCCGGCTCTGGGATGATCCTCATCCATCCCCATCCTGCCAGGACACGGGAATCCCCTTGGGAATGCAGCACAGCAGTGGCTGAGGGGGCTGGTGCTGCTACAACCACTCACAGCTCCGTCTATAATTAATCCCCTTCCAGAGATGAGGCTTTTAAACACAGCAACGAGCAGGGATTGTTGGGTTTCCCCCATAATTAGCTCATGTGTTTGGCCAACACTGGTGCCTGGTGGCAACTGTCAGCCAAAGTTCATTTTCCAGGGCGTTATTCCCTTGGTGAATGTTTGTGGGGATGGAGAACACTCCAGGGGGGCAAAAATTCCTTAAAACAAGCTCAGATGTGAAAGGAAACTCAGGGTTTGTGCTCTGGATCCAGTCCTGCTGAATGTTTGTAGGGATGGAGAACACTCCAGGGGGACAAAAATTCCTTAAAACAAGCTCAGATGTGGAAGGAAACTCAGGGTTTGTGCTCTGGATCGAGTCCTGCTGCTCACCAGGATGGTTTTGCAACATCTCTTTGGAATCTGCTGATGCAAAGAGGGGGTTGGGAGCATCCCAGTGGGAGCCAGGGATCCTGAGAAGGGGCAGGGAAAGGGTTAATGGGACTATTCCCACAGGAGAAGATCCCATCTGATCCCCTGAGGTGCAAATCTCAGGAGTGGTGTAACCTGCAAGCTCCTCACCATCTTCCCCTGCCTGGACCACAGTGCTGAAGATATTTCTCCCTAATTAAGGATGTTTCCTGTTAATATGTGGATTTATTTTGCTGAGAAGCAAAAATCACCCCAGAGAGCAGCAAAATTCCAGCTCTTCTCTTTCCAGCTCCCTTTCCCACAGTTTTCTCCAGCACCCTCTGCCCTTCCATGCGTTGGGGTGATGACCCTGGGTAAATATTTGCAGAATGGGGAAGGATAAAGGGAAAAGGAGAATTCTCCACCATGAGGACAGAAATAAAACCCCTCAATAAAACACAGATATTAGAAAGACAATATAGAGCATTGAGGTTTCCATGAGATGAGGGTGGTGAGAGTCTGGTGCAGGTTTTCCAGGGAATCTGTGGATGGCTCATCCCTGGACGTGTTCAAGGCCAGGTCTGGAGCAACCTGGTCTAGTGGAAGGTGTCCCTGTCCATGGCAGGGGGGTGGGACTAAAACATCTTGAACGTCCCTCCCAACCCAACCCATTCTGGGACTCCACAATTCCATGATTCTGGATGATTCAGGAGCTTGACCCTCACTCAGGTGCAGGTCTCAGAACAAATCCCACCCTGGGAGGGTTGCAGGGATGGAAGTGATGGTTCATTGCCCAGGTCCAAGAGACTTTGGGTGGTGCCTCTGAAAACCCCCCACCCAAAGAGCAGTTTGGTGCCCACGGACTGAAAATGGGCCTCCCACGCCTGACTCAGCCACTCTGAAACCACCTGGCAGGGAGTTGGGTGATAAAAACCTTAGAAAAAGAGAGAAAAAAAGAGGAAAGAAGAGGAAAATATATATTAAAAAACAGAGAGAGAAAAGGAAGGACTCAGCTGTGGGAAGTTGCTCAGCTCAAGTTGGTGAGGAAGCACCTGGGACTGTTTTGGGAGCAAACTTAACAGCCAAAATCTGGTTAAACCCAAAGTTTACCAGCACAAACTGAAGCTTTTCTGCACATTCAGGAGCCAACAAAGAGCCCACAGTTGGTATCAGATGGGGCCAGGCTGTCGGTGAGGCCCAGCAGTGACGCAGAGCAGCTTTGGGGTGAGATGCTCCTCGTGCAACGAGACACGTCGGCGGCTCTGAACAGCTCTTCAACCTTGCAAAAATCCAAAAAACCAATGCTGGAGATGCAGCAAAGAGATTTCTGTGGGTCCTCTCGTGCTGAGCTCCCGAGGGTTGCCATGGGCACCCAAAACCACCGAGCAAACAAGGCTGACTCAGAGCCACGTGTGACATCGGGCTGGGGAGATGTGACGAGAAGTCCCCAGCTCAGCTCGGGTCGGTCACAGCTCCTTTTCTGGAGGCACAAGGGTGGGTTTTTTTTAATTTTTGGGGGTTTGTTTTGCTTTGTTTTGCGGATGATTTGCCCAGGAGCTGCTGGTGATGAAGATAAAGGGTTGAGTAGCAACCGAGGAGCCTGTGAAGAAAAAACAAAATAAACCCGTGCAGGGGTCAGAACCACGGGAGTCAAGGCTGGGGGTGGTTGGGTTGGTGCTCCTGCTCTGCCTTGAGCAGCTGGATGATGGAGAAGCTGGACTGGTGCCCCAGCTTTTGAGGAATTGCTTGGTGGAGAACCTGGGCTGGTGCTCCTGCTCCAGCTCTTAAGGAATTACATGGTAGAGAAACCTGGATTGGTGCTCCTGCTCCAGCTCCTGAGGGATTAGATGATGGAGAACCTGGGCTGGTTGGTGCTCCTGATCCAGCTCTGGAGCAGTTGGATGGTGGAGAACCTGGGCTGGTGTTCCTGCTCCAGCTCTTGAGGAATTATATAGTGGAGAACCAAGGTTGGTGCTCCTGATCCATCTCCCGAGGAGTTCCATGATGCAGAAACCCTGGGAATGATGAAGCTGGAGGAGAAAACGGCTTTATGGGCTTCAAGTCCCTCCTCCAGATTACTTTTCCTTCTTGATGATTCCTAATGCTTGGACTCAACGATCTCAAAGGTCTTTTCCCACCTGACCATTCCGGGATTCTGGGATCTTCCCCCAAAAAACTCACAGATTGCTGCAAATCTGCTGGAAGGGGTTGAGGTTGGAGGTGAAAACTCCAAACCTCCTGGCCCAGAGGCTGCAATAAACCAGATTTGGGTGGGTTTTAATCTATTTGAAGATCAAAGCTTTAAACTGCATCATTTCTTCAAAGGAAGGTGACAAAGTCGTGGTGTGTTTTGTGAGGTTGGAAGAAAATTCCTGTTTGTAGAAACAGAAATTGAGGCCCCACACGGGGCCATGACTTGATAAACCCTGGGCAGCTCCAACCTTCCACCTTTTTTGGAGGGTTTTGGAGCTCCTTTCTGTGTTTTTGGTGGAACAAATCAGGGGCTGCTAATAAACCAGTAAGAAAACAGTCCTGTATCCAGGGAAACTTGGACTTAGTGAGTCAGGAGAGGAAACTGTGCTGAAAAGGTCAAGTTCATCTCCAAAATCAAGCCCTGCTCTGTTTTGACAGTCCCCCCTTTTCTGGAGGTAAATGAGACTTTCCCACGTAAAGTTGTGTTTTGCTCATTAAGAAGAGAAGCTGCTTGGCTGGTTCAAGTATCTCAATAAATTAGATAAATAAAGTATCAAGAATATGGTCAATAAATAAGATTTATATTTATCCTTAGCTGGTCTCTGGCAGAGAAATTTAGAGGATGCCCAGGAGCACCAGCAACTTCAGATGAAAGGAAACTCTCCCCTTCCTTCCCTTGACTTTCCCTCCCAAACCAGAGGTTTCTTTATAAACCTCTGGAGCAGAAATATTGGTACTTTCTGGCTTTGTTTTCATGGGAAAACTGGAAAAACCCCATCCAAGCCCGGTGACAATTTGCATTTTCCATGGATACATTGACTTTTGCTGTGAACAGACCTTCCCCTCCAGGACAGGGCATTTTAAAGGCCTCAGAAGGAGATGTTTGGGCTCAGTTCAACCAAAATAAAAATAAAAAAGCAAAGAGCCTCCCCCTTCCTCAGCCTGTTTTCCAAGCAGGGAAGGGCTGGAGCATCCTGGGGCCTCAGGATTCCTCCTTCACCCCCTCTCTGCCCATTTTCCCATTGAAACAGTTAATTAGCCAAGCCTGGTAATTACGGCCCCTCCTCGTGCTGCTGAAGCTCCACAGGCTCCAAGTTGTTTGAGCCCCATTTCCCCTCGGATTCCATCCCCCGACTCCAAATTTCCTCTTCCCCACCTCAGAAAAGGATCTTCTCCCCCGAAATGCTCTTCCTGCTTCAGTGCTGGGGTCAGGACCTTTCTTATGGGGTTTTTTCCCCTTTTTAATCCATTTTCTTGCCCCCCAGGGAGGGTGAATTTGCACCTGGGGACACGGGCAATGGAATCCAAAAATCCCAGCCCTGGGCAGGGCCCACCCTCACCCCAGGGAGAGCTGGAGATCAGGGGAAAACCCGGCCCCAGAACCCTCATCCTGATTTATACACGGATTTTGGGTCACATTTATTTATATTGAGTTATTTATATTTCTTTTTATTAATACGTATTTATTTATACGTTATATGTACGTTATATGGATTTTATATATATATGGATTAATATATATAAAATATATATTCATATATTTATATAATGAATAAATATATATATAAAATATATATTATATATGTATTATGTATTTTTATATATATAAAATATATTATATTGAAAATATATTAGATATATAAAATATAAAAATATATAATATATATTTACATATTATAAATTCTTTTATTTATTTATATATTATATGATGTGATATTGTAAAATAAGATATTATATATTGTGTATCTGCTATATAGATTATTGAGATTTTTATATATTTATATAATGTATATAAATTATATATATAAAACATAAATTATATATAAAATATATAAATACGTTCTATGTCATGTATTATATATTATACATAGTTATATTTTATTAATTTCTTAATTTAGATATGCTATGCTATGCTATGCTATGCTATGCTATGCTATGATATGACATTATATTATATGTATATTATATAGATTACATGGATTACATCGATTTTTATATATTTATCTATAATTATAAGTTTTCTTTGAGAGGAATATTTAATCTATATGTTATGTAGATTAAATACATTATGTAGATTTTTATAGTATACTCATTTACTTATATATTTTAAATTTATTTATATAATATATAAAATCTATATTATCTATAAAAATATATACATATGTATAATATATAACAAATTTTATATTTTTTCATGTCTTTTAATATATAATATAATTTTATATTTTATTCCTGTCTTTATATATCATATTAATTTCTTCACATATGATATAATATATCTTATATTCTATATGTATGTTATGTAGACGATATAGACTTGGGTCCAAATATTAGGCAAAATATTCCAGCCGTGTTTTTTGGGGTTGTTTTTGGAGCAGAGCTGCCCCTCAGCACCAACACCACTAGAGGGCCCAGGGAGTGTTTCAGGGGCTGCTGGTTCCCTGTCCAGATGCTCTTGTCCTCCAAAATTGGCAGAGCTGCTCGTGCATCCCTCAGTCCCTTACAAAAATTACATTTTTATCACTTCTAAATTCTCTTCTGTAATTATAACGATAGAACTGAGCAGTTATTTGGAAGGATTTTTATCCAGGGACTCCTCCAGGTCTCCTGCAGCCCCTATTTGCAACTGCCAAGATATTTATATGTATTTTTAATCTCTATTTTGGGTCTATTTGTGCCTGTCTAAGGTTAGTTTGGATCAATGCAACTTCCAGGGATGTAATTGTCCTTCCCCAGGGTGGAATTCAGATGGAAAAGGACCCTCCTGCCCCGGTTAATGCCCGCAGGCTGTGGGACCCCTCTGGCTGGGGTTGAAAAGGGATAATTCTTTTTCCTGGGATTTTTGAACTGGTTTTCCACATTCCTCTGTGAGGTGAGAAAGGGAACAGCTTTTTCTGGAATTCTTCTGTTTGATATTTGGGGTTCAGCTTAGAAAGCAGAGAGGTGAGGACCCCACAGGAGCAGACTGGGGGTGTTTTGCTGCCGAGGAGGGATGTCGGGAGATGTTATCCCAGCCATCAGCTGTCGTTCCTAATGGATATCTCTGCCTCCAGAACCCTCTGGCTCTCCTGAATCATCCCTGGCCTTCAGCTCATTCCAGGGGAGAGCCATTAAGAGCACAGACACCTCCTCAGGGACACCTTTAGGGATTAGAGATGGGAAATCCTTGGGATCATTAATCAGGTCTGTGATGAGGGGAGGCGAGTCCAGAGACCAGAGCAACGACCCCACCCTGTTACTGACCGAAATTTGGGGCATTTCCAGTGCCAAATTCATGGAGATCTCTGTGCCACTCCACCCCCAGTGGTCACAAAGCCCTTTCAGGCAGGAGGACAAATCCCAGGGGACAATGTGGTGCCTCTCCGAGGGGCCAGGCTGGAAAACCAACGCGCAGGAAGAAATCCGAGCCCTGGGGCACTGTCCGGGAGCAGCTCCCGGCGGAGCAGCTTCCTGAGCATCCCCGTGCCGGGCCCACACCATGGCTGGGGGGCAGGAAGGGGCTGGGCCCCCCTCCAGGGCTGTCACGACGCTCTCAGGAGCTGCCAAGGTGTTTCCTGCAATTCTTGCTGGCCCTGACCCGGCTCCGTTACCCAGCGAGGTGCTGACGCTCTGCACCCGGAGCCGCCGCTGTCCCTGCCCTCCCCCCCTGCAGCCCCCACTTTGGGGGTTTGTCTGTCCAAGGATTTCACTGCCCTGCCCCCTTCCAGCCCCAAGGCTTTCACTGACCTCCCTCTCTGCAGAGGGTTTATCTGTCCATGGCTTTCACTTCCCTTGACGTCTTTAGCTCGACACGGAGCAGAGGTGGCTTTGTGGGGTGGATGGGGCAGCAGGGGAGCATCACAACCCCCTGTGTCCTCAGGAACCGTGGCAGCAGGCACAGATAACCCCACAGGATGCTGGAGCAGGGTGGGGAATCCTGCCTGCCTCCAGCCAGCTCAGGAAAAGCAGCTGAAGTTCTCCACACCACTCAGGAGAAGGTCCCAAACACCTCTGTTGAGTTGCATCAGTGTAAGGTCCTGTGGAATCCCAGAATGGTTTGGATTGGGAGGGACCTTAAAGCTCATCCCATCCCACCCCCTGCCATGGGCAGGGACACCTTCCACCGGACTAGGTTGCTCCAAGCTCTTTCCAACCTGGTCTTGAGCACTTCCAGGGCTGGGGCATCCTGGATAAATTTGGGGTGTCCCTGTGAAGCCCGGAGAGCCTTGGTGTGGAGCAGGAGGTGGGACCCTTCCCCTCCAGGCTTAGTGTGAAACCACAGTGGGATCTTAACTCCCCCTGTCTAGCCTGGCACTGTGTGCCTTGGCCCCTGCCACACCAAACCAGCCCCCATGGATGGACATGAGCCCCTTTTTGGGGACTGGAACCCCCAGAGCTGCCAACGGGGACTTCCCAAACCAAAACCCCCCGATTCCAGCTCACACCGAGCTACCCAACCCTGCGGAGACACCAGCCTTTAAAGGGCCCTTCCAACCTACACAATTCCATGACTCCATGATTTCCTGGGGGTTTGGGGAACACCCTCACCCCACACCCCCTGCAGAGCCCCCCTGCACCCCCAAACCGCGGCGGTGGAGCCGTGTCACAGTGTCACCGCCCGGGGTGGCCTCGGCCCCGTGGCACGAGCGGCTCGTCTTCGCCGGCCCTTTCCATCCTCCCACTCCCTATTGTTCCCCGGAGCCCGGCCCTGACCCTGGGTATTTATATCCCCCTTTCCTGAGCATTGTGTGCCGGCGGCACCCGCGCCTGGATGAGCCGGGGCCGCGCTCCTACTTCCGCACCTTCCTGTTTACGGCGCTCGGGCCGAGCCGGGCCCGGCCCCTCCTGAGAACTCCACTCCATCCCACTTATCCCTCCAGCAGAGAGGGACGGCAGCTGGGGCTGGATCCGCTGAACCCCCGAAATCTGGAAAAAGATGGGTTGACACAGGATGTGCTGTGGTGGGTGATGGTGTTCCCTGAACCTCCAGAGAATCCCAGAATCATGGAATGGTTTGGGTTGGAAGGGCCCTTCGAAGGCTGGTTTCTCTGCAGGGTTGGGTAGCCCAGTGTGGATTGAAAGGGCCCTTTGAAGGCTGGTTTCTGTGCAGGTTTCTCAGTGTGAGCTGGAATCTGGGGGGTTTTTGGGGCATGGAGCTCCCCATTGCAGCTCTGTCTCCACATCCTATCACTGTTGGAATTGAGTCAGGCACGGCACCAGCCTCAGGAGTTTGTCCTCAGACTGTCCAGGCAATAAGATCTGGGCTACCTCAAGTCCTTCTGCCTCCCTGAAATGGTGTGGAACCCCAAAACACCATCCAGGCTCAGATTTGGGCCCAAAATGGACTTTTTCTCCTCTCCTGGTTGTAGCCCAGCAGGCCATGGCCACTCCTTGATGCAGACAAGCATTGTTTGTGTTTTACACTAAGAAAGGGCAAAAAAAAAAATCTCCGTTCTGTGCTGCTGTGGTGTGTGAAACGGTTCATTCCAGCAAGAAAGACCTTTTGCCCAGATAGTTTTTGTTGTTGGGGAGGTAAATCAGTGCTGGCAAAGGGTGGAGCTGCTCTGTGGGAGTTGCCAAGTGACCTCTGTGACAGAGCTGGGCCACAACAGGATGGGGATGGAGCTGCAGGGATTCGTTTCAGGCTCACGAAAAATAACTCCAGGTTTAATGAGAGAAGGTGTGTCAAGAAAATGTGGCCTGAGCCGTTTCAGTCGGGTTGGTTTGGGCAGGTGTGTGAGGGTGAAGGTTCCTCAGCCACCACCATGATCCTGTCCTGGCAGAGGGGCAACCAGGGAACAGGGAAAAGGCATTTTCTTGTGCCAGAAAGAGGGGGAAATGGCAAAAAGGAGGAAAAGCAACCCTTGGGTTTGCTCTGAACGGGTTGGGATCAGCAGGTTGGGCAGAAAGGTGCCCATTCCCACAATCCCCTCTCTGCTCTGCACAGGGGGAGGATTCAGCCCCACTTCCCTCCCTTTTTAGCCCAAACAGAGACATCATTAACCCCAGAGTTTACCCCAAGGCCAAACGGTCCCATATCCAACCCCCTCCCTGGCAGGTCCCCTCCCTGCCCCCGGAGCCGGAGCCGTGCCAGCGACAGGGACGAAACAAAGCCCAACGAGAGCCCTCCCCCGTTAATCTGAGCCTTGCAAAGCCCGGGTGGAGCGAGCCCTGCAGGAAACCCCCACTCAGAGCCACTCATTAGTCAAAACACTGCCTAAATACTTCTCTTTGCCGCTCGTCCCCAGCCCTCAGCCCCTGCTCCAGGTGGGGACAACAATCCCTGTGTCCATTCATCCCTGCGGGAACGGGAGCCGCCGTTTCCCCCTTGGATGTGCAGCCAAACAATAGCCCTGGCTGACGCAGCTCCAATATTTGTGTGGGTTTTTCCTGGTCCCAAGCCATGAATCGCCCCTGAAATCCCAGCTGGAGCCCTGGCTGGGCTGTCCCATGTGCAGAGCCCACGGCTGTCACTGGACATTTATTCTTTATCTGGCTGTGACAGGTGAGGCAAATGGAATTCCAGATGTTTCCTACGCCGGAGCCCAGCCCAAGGTTTTTGGGGTTGGGCTGTTTGCTCGCCCTGGTTGGCACTGGGACATCTGGGGGGAGCAGCTGCCTGGAAATGTTGATTTTTTCCCACAAAAAATAGGAAAAAAAAAAAGTAAAAAAAATTCGTACAGCTCCTGTTTAATATCAAAATTAAATGTCTGGTGCTCTCTCATTGGTCAGGTCATTGGGGTTGTTATTTATGGGGTTTGTGGTGAATGGAAAATTGGAATAATCCCCAGTTAAGGACTCAGGAGGATCACAACAGTGTTAATTTGCAAGAAAACTGAAATTCCTTTGCTCAGGATGGCAACAAGATGGAAATCCAGCTGGAGGTTTGTGCAGGCATTCGCCAGGTTTCCCTGATGTCTGGGAGGGAAGGGATCAAAGCAGCTCCTGGTGTGGTTTTGGATGTGTTGGTTTGGCAGGAATAGAACTTAGAAGAAAAATAAATATTAAAAAAAAATAGATGTGGGTTTTCATTTTGAATTTTATTTTCATTCTAAAGCAAAATATGGGTTTTCCATGGAAAGGCCATGTCTGGATGTCACCACCTCTGAGGTGGAGCTGGTGAACCAGAGCCAGAGCATCCCACCCACGTCCTGGCAGGAGGAAGGTCCTGTGCCAACGTGGGCTCAGTGCTGGGACTGTTTCCTCCTCTGCCAGGGCTGCTGCAGGCACTTCAAGGTGAGTTTTGTCAGCAGAAATCCCATCCTACATCACCTCCAGCCCCCCAAACTCCTCCTGCAAACCAGGCAGGGAAGGGATTTCTTGCAGGTGCTTTTTGGTGAAAGAGCTTGGGAGTGGTGGGATGAGGGGGTTTACAGCAGGGAAAGGTGTGTTTGTTCAGGACAAAAAGAAGGACTGTGCTGGTGACCTGCCTCAAATGAGCAGGAAAATTGATGGATTTGAAGCTGGAGACCCACCTGCCTTCCAGCTGACAGTCAGGATGCTTCTGAAAGAGCTGGGAGGTCCCAGCATGGGGTGTTTTCCCCCTGCATTAATTCTGCCCTTGGATATTCCTACGGGAATCCCTACTCAGGTCCCTGGTGCTCCTGGTCCTGTTGAGCTCTCTGGAGAGACTCATTTGGAGGAAAAATATAGTTCCTGCCTAGATCTGAAGTCCAAAGTCATAGAACCTTGGAATGGTTTGGGTTGGAAGGAACCTCAAAGCTCATCTCATCCCATCCCCAGCCATGGGCAGGGACACCTCCCACTAGCCCAGGTTGCTCCAAGCCCCGTCCAACCTGTCCTTGGACACTTCCAGGGATGGGGCAGCCACAGCTTCTCTGGGCAACCTGTGCCAGGGCCTCCCCACCCTCACTGTAAAAATCTTTAGTCAGGGCAGACAAACTCCATCTCTAATGAATGAGGGGAACCAGAGAACAGAGAGAACACCTTGCTGGTGCAATTGTAAAAACCCCCAGTTCCTCCATGTCCACAGAAGACTTCCCAAAGCCTTCGTGCTCCAGGGCCATCAAGCCCTGCTGGGTTCATACTGAACATCCAAAAATACCTAAAATATTGGGATTGCTGAAGAAAAGCTCTTTATTTCACTGCCTGGTTGGTGGGAGCTGCAGGCAGTGGAATTTCCCTTCATTTGTATTCAGGTGGTTGGAACCAAATGCTCCCTGTGGGTTCCTTTATCTCCTTTATCCTCCTTTATCTCCTGGCCATCCAGAGCAGGGGTGGACAAGTGCACAGGAGCTGCTTTGGGAAGGATGGGCCCACCTTACCTGTGCAGGTCCCCAAGGCTGCAGTGAGATGTCTCTCCCACGTGGACATGGGGACAGGGCTGGAGGAGTTTCCAAGAGCTCTGCAGCCCCCAGGCTGTTGGTGGAGGTGGCCCCACACACCACGTCCTCATCACGCTGAGCAAGCAGGGTTTGGGCTGCCCAGAGAGTAACTGCAGGGACACAGAGGGGTCCTTTTCCTGAGGGGAGGAAGGAATCAACCTCAGCCATGGCCATAACCCTGGGGTTCAATTCCT
>NW_016690207.1:6137603-6142173 GCF_001604755.1 Lepidothrix coronata
CTGGGGCACAGGGGGTGACTCTTGGGGCTGGGCCTGTGCAGGGCTGAGGTTGGACTGGATGATCCCTGTGGGTCCCTTCCCACTCATATCCTGGGATTCTGTGCCCCCTGTGCAGCCCCAGCTCAGCCCCCCAGGGACTGAGGAGAGCAGAGCCCTGGGGGGGCCTCGGCAGCTCCAGTGGGGGGGGACGACACACTCTTTGTGGGGGGAGCAGGGACAGGCCCTGGCACCCAAAATGTCCCGAGGCACAGCTGGATCCCGAGGCACAGCTGGATCCCGAGGCACAGCTGGATGGGGGAGCCCCCACTGCCCCACCCCCAGCCCTGACCGAGGGTCCCCGAGGGACCCCGGGAGCCTCCCCACAGAAACCCTCCTGACCTTCCCAGGGCCACCTTCACCCCCCCCGGCCCGGGCTGGGGGCTCTCCCCACCCAGGGCTGCCTCTAATAGCAATAAAATATTCTTAATATAAATAATAGATAATACAGATATAAAATAGAATATAAATGTAAACACAAACCAAAATAAATGTAAATATTAAATATAAATACACATATATAAAATATAAATATATTATATGAAATATAAATACATTATATGAAATATAAATATATCTATTAAATATAATATAAATATGAAATACAGATAAAACCAAAATAAATATAAATCCAAAATATAAATAAAAATATAAATACAAATATATAGAATATAATACAAATCTAAAAATAAAACTAAAATATAAAATGAATATAAATATAAAATAAAAATGTGAATATATAAAATATATTATAAATCTAAAAATAAAACTAAAATAAATATAAATATAAATAAAACATATAAATGCAAATATATAAAATATAATATAAATCTAAAAAATAAAACTAAAATATACAATGAATATAAATATAAATTATAAATACCAATATATGAAATATAATATTAATCTAAAAATAAGACTAAAATAAATATAAATAGAACATATAAATTCAAATATATAAAATATAATACAAATCTAAAAACAAAGCTAAAGTATAAAATGAATAAAAATACAAATTATAAATACAAATAAATTAAACATAAGGCAAAACTAAAATATAAGATGAATATAAATATAAAATTGAAATACGACTATCTAAAATACAAATACAATTATAAAAATATAATATAAATATAAAAAATATAAAATAAACGTAAATATAAAATACAAATAGAAATATATAATATATAAATATAAAAATGAAATTAATATGAACATAAAATATAAATATGCATATATGTGATGAATATAAAAATTAAAAATAAATATAAATGAACATAAACTATAAGCACAAATATGTCAAATATAATATAAATATAAAATTTAAAATAAAATAGAAAATAAATATCAATATAAAATACCAAAATAAATAGGCTTGGAGGAATGGTCCCTGATCCTGGCTGTGTGGGATGGGGAGGGTTTGCAGAGCCCCAAAACCTGAGCGCTCAGGGCCTCCCTGCAACGGGGGAATTCTGGGAAGAAATCCACATTTAGGGCCCAAACCCCCAAAATTTCCTGGGTTTACCTTCCTAATTAACCATTCTTGTGGGGGGGAGGAAACAATCCCCTGGAAATTTCAGAGCTTCCAATGAAAACCCCTCCTCGGATTCCCACATCCGTTTGGGTGCAGTGATCCCTCTCCCCACAGCAGGAAAGTCCAAGTCCCTTCCCCACCAGCTCTCCTCGAATCCCCCCAAGCCCTGCTCCCTCCCCCCTTTCTCTCCTCCGGGCTCATCCCGGCCGTGAGGAACCGGGAGAAGCAGAGGATTGTTGGGACAGGAGGACAAACATCCCTGGCAGGAGGAGACAGTGACCCCACCCCTGGGACACGGGGACACCGACAGGGTGGCTCTGGGCAGGGCAGCAAACCTGGCTGAAGGCCGTGGAGATCCAATTCCTGCTCCAAACGTGGACTTTGGAGATTTTCAGCTTAAATCCACCTTCCTTGGGAACACATCCAGACATCCCAATCCCTGTCTTCACACCCCCAGGTTCCTGCAGGGGCCTTGTCCCATTCCTGCCTCCATTTCCCCACCGAGTCAGTTGGGATTCAGGATTTTTTCCACCCTGGCTCAGTGAACTCCAGGGATTCACATAATAAATACTCTTTTTAACAGAATTCTGGCTTTTTAGAACTTAATCCCCACAGTAACAGGGCCAGTGTCTTCACTGGGAGCAGCTCAAAACCCATGGAGAGGCTCTTGGTGGGGGCCAGAAGAACATGGAAACATGGAAAGAAGGGGCTCTTGGTTTATTTGCTGGGGTTTTCTGTTGTTTTCCCGCTCTGGGGAATAAAATCAGCTGCCTAAAATTCTTCCCTGGTGGTGTTAATCCCTTTCCATACCCAGGCTGAGCACAAAAGGCCAGAGGAGGACCAGGATCTTCCAAGAGGGATCAGCAAGTGAGAGACATGACCTGCCAGTGTTGATCCATCACAAATAACAGCAAAGAAGAGGAGAAATTCCAGAGAAATGAAGGAGTAAACCAGGGATAAAACCTTGGTGGGTTCCCCACACTGTGCAGCACCAGGAGCTCTTTGTGCTTAGGCCAGGCCTAAAGAATAGGTTAATTTGGGAAGCACAGGATGAATTTCCTACCCAGGTCAGCTTGGATTGTCTCACCAGTGCATTATATCCTCCAAAGCTTATAAATCTATTAAAGCAGGCCTGCTAAGTTAATTAGAGCCAGTTACACTTCCAGCTAATAAAATATTTGTCATCTCCAAAGCACTGGGGAGTTTTTCTTCAGCTTAACCCAATCACCCTGACAATTCCTGCAGCTAAAGACATTCCCAGCAGCAGTTTTTGCCAGAGGAAGGGAAAATCTGATTAGGGGGGATGATAAAAAGTTGCATTCCTGCAGTTTTCCCAGCTGGAGCACGAAGGGATGGAAATAATGTGCCATAATCCACACACCCAGAAGTGGGGGTGGAAATCTGAGGGGATTCTGGGTTGGAAATCTGAGGGAATTCTGGGTTTGAGGGTGCAGAAACCTGTTGGGCACTTTGGTTTAAGGGGTTTCACCATTTTAGCTTCATCCTTAAGCCAAGATTTGCTGAGCCTGGGAAGATTCAGGTTCACCTGGCTGTTTTTTTAGCACTTATTCATTTCTATTTTGGTATTTATTCATCTTCATTACACTTGAGACACATTTAATTCAGCAAAGGAAAAAGAAGCTTTTGAATGTGTTGCTGCATCCAAAGGGCTTTTTTCCCCCCCTTCTATCTCCTCTTATTTTTTTTTAATGGACTTAATAAAAAAGGAAATGTATTAGCCAAGTCCAGCCCATGTGGTTTTAATCACTCAATTTAATTAACATCTCCCAAACTGTCTTATTAAAACTAAATTAAATCCTGGTTTGAGATGTTTAATAGATCACACAGACTTTGTGCAGAGACAACTGCAGCCGTGGGAGTGGCAGAAGAAGGAGCTGAGGTTTTCCTTGCTCACCTTTGCAGGGGCCAGAGCTGCTCCAGCCCCATTCCCAGCCTAAAATCTGGGATAAATCAGTGTTTATTCACTGGGGCTCTTCAGAGCTGGGGGTAGAAATGGGCAGGAGCTCCCTGACTCCACAATCTACCCTGGGAGGCATAAAAAACTGGAAATTATGCACAATATGCAACCCTTTCCATGTAGTTTGGGGTTTTTTTTCCATTTCATGGCTTTTTTTCCCATTTACCTGAACCACGTTTTGCAAGATTACTTCTGACTTAAAAAAAGAAGAGGATGCTCAGCTGAAATCAGGATTATCCTAGAGATGGCCCCGTTTACCATGGGGAAGGACTTTGGGTTTAGCTGGAAACACGTTGTTTTTGGAAGAGAAACAGGAAAACACCAATTTATTTTGCAGATTTTTTGCTGCCAACAAGAGGTTGGCAGGAAAGTGCTGCCCTTGTGGAGGAGCTGGTGCTTCCTCCTGCATCACTACATCTTTCTTTGCCCTTTTCTCTTCACCTCTGGTTTCCCCCTGTTTGGGGTGAGGGGGTTCTGCCTTTTCCCTCTCCCAGCTTTCCTGGATGCTCCCACTCCACAAAACAGCTTCTGATCCCGCTTTTCCCACCAGACCCTCCCAAACCAGAGAGCCAAGGGAGAAGGCATCTGCTTTCCATCACACCTGCCAGGCTTGGCTTAGCTCTGGCCCAGTTTAAGCCCTGTCTGGGCATTAGATGTGTCCCCCCAGACTCAAATCCTGCTCAGCCCCCGCTGGCTCGTGGCAGCCGCAGGGGGGGAGGTCAGAGGAGCTGATTTGGGGTGAGGGGCTGAGACTGTGCAGCCCAGGGATGTTGGGAGGACACCTTGGAGCTCTTGAATGGGTGGGCAGGGCTGGAAGGGCTCAGTGGAGTTTTGATTTGGCTCTTCTGGCTCCTGTGGGGATGGCAAACACATAGAATCAGAGAATCCCAGAATCAGCTGGGTTGGAAGGGACCTCCAAGATCATCAAGTCCAACCCTTGATCCACTACCACTGTGGTTCCCAGCCCATGGCACTGATGCCACATCCAGTCTCACCTTCAACACCTCCAGGAATGGTGACTC
>NW_016690207.1:6142883-6171201 GCF_001604755.1 Lepidothrix coronata
CACCCCCCATGGGGGGTGGGTTTGGGAGCAGAGCTCAGCTCCTGCTTCCAGCACAGGGACACAGGGCTGGATGGGGCACCTGGAAGGGTGGGAATGGGAAGATCTGGTCAGAGGATGGTGGGAATGGCCAGCCCTGGGAGATAATGGCAGTCTGGAAAATGTCTCAGCTAAAGCCAGAAAACACTGCCCCAAACAGCAGAGGCAAAGGCCAAGGGGCTTGGTCAGAGTGGGCTCAAATCCCTAAATCCAGCTGGCCAGGAGGTCACTCTGAGAGGGGTGGGAAGTGCTGCTCCTGGGAGGGTGGACAGAGCCTGTTTTCCCTGGACACTCAGCAGAAAGTCTGAGATTCCTTTGTCTGGGAGCCCCCAAACACCCCGTGCCAGTGAAAATCAACCCCATGTGTGGGTGGCACCCAGGGCTGAGGCACAACCCCCTGGGGCTCAGGCAAAACAGGAGCAAAAACCATCCTTCAAACACACTAATTAGGTAAAAAGCCATTGTTCCCTCCTTTTGCTTGAAAAGCACAGCTTTAAACCGGCGGCTGGTCGTTTTGCAATTCTATTGACGAAGATTTTCCACCCTGAATCCAGGATTTTGTCCATTCCTGCTGACGTGTGTGGAGCTCTATCACCTGGAAATCTGCTCCAAATGTGTGTGGAGCAGCCCTGTTTACTCCTAATCCTCCATTTACAGCTCCTCTGCAAATCGACACTGGAATCAGTAAAGGCATCCACAAAAAAACCCCCAAAAACCAAACCCTTTTGTGAGTGGAAGGAGATTTGAATCATCCAGTGCTGGAAAACTTCTCTCATCTCTTGATTCCGGGGTCTGACATCTCCGAGAAAAAAACCCAACCAGCCGCTTTCCCAACTCTAAGAGGGGTCTGCAAAGGTTATTCCTGGCCCAGTTTTCCCATCAGCCCTTCTGGAAGGTGTTTCCCCACGGAAAATGTTGTACCTGGGGGTGGGTTCCTTGTCTTGGTTGGGTTGAGGTGTCCCTGGGCAGGGAAGGGTGAGGATCAGCCCCGAGCTGGGTTTGTGACTCCTCTGAACGGTGGGAGATCAGGATCGGGTGGGAATTGCCGGGAGCAGGGAAAGGTAAATCCTCGGGGTGTCTGTGCCATCACTGGTGCAGCTCCAGTCTCGGGGAAAACTCCCTTTTCCCTAAAAAGCATTTCAAAAGTCGGTGGAAAACCATCACTGGGCTTTTTTCTGCTCAGAGGCAGCCCCTGACTTTTTCCAAAGGTTTTTTGGGGGGTTTTTGCTTCCCAGGGATTGCAGTTTTGGGGAGCTGGGGGGTGTTGGTGGCTTCATCTCCCCTGGGTTTGACCTGCTCGACCCTGAACATTCTGGGTGAAACGTGGGGGGGTTCCAAAGCCATTGAAAAGGGTGCCTTAAAAACAGAGCTCTGCACATTTTAAGGTTGTTCTTTTCTTTCTAAAGGTGGTCTTTTCTTCCTATAAAGGGTCCTTTAGAGGCTCTTACAGCGTCAATCACCTGAGGGTTATTAGAGGGTTATTAGAGGGAAAACTCTCCTGATAATTCAGATCAGCAGCTCCTCAATAAACCTAAGAGTTGCCCTTCCAGCCTCCTGAGGAAGGTGGATGCCATTGTTATGGACACAGAGAAATTCAGGCAAAAGAGGAGAAAACAAACCATAGAAATTATATTTATCTCTTCTTTTAAACCCCTTTTCCCCTCTCTGCCACCTTGTCAGCTGTTTCCTTTCCTTTCCTGGAGGTCGTGAGTTTAATTTTCAAATTCAGCTTTTCTTGTAGAAGTAAAAATTTTCAGTTAAAAAAAAAGAAACAACTGGGAAAACAGCTTGATAAAAATTACAAATCATTATTTTAAGTGAAAACAATGGTAAAACCCAAAGTTATGGACAGGCCACTCATTGATCCATTTCTGTGCAATGATGATATGAAAATAAAAGAGGTTTATTTTGGGGGGGTTGAAAGGGGAGAGGACGTTGCTTTTGATCCCCCCCAAAGCCACCATGTGCCCAGCACCTGAGAAATGCTATTTATAAACCTGGGGGGGGGGAGAAGGGAGCCCATAAATCTTCTGGGTTTCCTTTTCTCTGCGGGTCGGGAGGAAAATGAGAACCATGTGCTCAAATTGCCAGGGATGGGAAATCCCACCTCCTGCCCCAGCCTGGAGGTGCCTGTGGGGACCTGATCATCCTGACCTGGTGATCCCAAAGAAGTTCAGGAGGTAAAATGAGGGTGATGTTTCTCCCAGGTGAGACCCTGACCTATAAAAAGAAATTTTCCTGCCATTTTGGGGTGATCTCATGTACAAAATCAAGGAACTTTGCTGCTGAACCTCCACCCCCCACTTTGAGGACCATATTCCCTCACCTCATTGCCAAAGCCATTTTATTGGGAAGCAGAGAGCTGATCATTTTTAAAAGGAAGCCAAACCCTCCATTTTTTCCCAGGAAGGATCCACAGAGTTCCCAGCAGGCTCGTGGAAGCTGCAGTGGAGATTCCCTGCTGGCTCCTAAGGGATTGAGCTCCTGCTGCAGCTCAGGATCAGTTTGGCTGCTGGACTCCAAATTCCTGGAGGAAAGGTGGATTCCAAGCAGGGACAGGCTCAGCAGTGCTGGAGCAGCAACGTCCATCACTGAGTTATGTGATGGGAAAAGCTGCTTTCCTGGGGATCAGTGGGTCAAAGGGCAGGGCCACCAAATGTGACCCCCCTGGATACGCCCCTTTGAGGACCATATTCCCTCATTTCATTGCCAAAGCCATTTTATTGGGAGGCAGGGAGCTGATCATTTTTAAAAGGAAGCCAAATCTTCTATATTTTTATCCAGGAAGGATCCACAGTGTTCCCAGCAGGCTCATGGAGATTCCCTGCTGGCTCCTAAGGAGTTGAGCTCCTGCTGCAGCCCAGCACCTCTAAACTCAGGATCAGTTTGGCTGCTGGACTCCAATTCCTGGAGGAAAGGTGGATTCCAAGCAGGAACAGGCTCACACATCAGGTTCAGCAATGTCCCATCACTGAGTTATGTGATGGGAAAAGCTGCTTTCCTGGGGATCAGTGGATCAAAGGGCAGGGCCACCAAATGTGACCCCCCTGGCTGACCTGCTGGGGGGTGAGGAGCCCATCCAGCCTCCCAGAGCTCTCCTGGCCGTTCCCTGTGCCGGGCAGGGTGAAAGGGGAGCTGTGCTGGGCACAGCCAGTGACCCCCGGCAGGAGCAGCAGCAGATGTGGAACAGAAGCTCCACTGTTGCTGTGCCCGGGGGGGGCCCTGCCCGCGGGAAACGACCCCGGGAAAGATCCATTGTCCCCAAATTTCCCAACGGGAACTGGGGGCTGAGGGGTTGGGGGCAGGGGGCAGGGGGAAAAGCAGCTCCTGACATCCCTGCAAAGCACGGGGCCGTTGGGAACGTGCTGGGCTGTTTGCATGGTATGGAAAAAAATATGTTCCCAGTTTTTTGGGGTTTTCCCCTCCCCTCATTCTTCCATCCTCTCCACTGGTGCTGTTCAGCTCTGTGTCCTGCACCCAAAATACAGAAGAAACCACTGTTCCCCAGTTTTGTTGGTATTCTGCCCCCCATTCTTCCATCCTTTGCACTGGTGCTGTTCAGCTCTGTGTCCTGCACCCAGAATGCAGAAAAAAGCACTGTCACCTGGTTTGTTTGGGTTTTTTTTCCTCATTCCTCCATCCTTTCCACTGGTGCTGTTCAGCTCTGTCTTCTGCTCCAAAAATGCAGAGCCTGGAGTCTCTTCTGCCCAAAAAACCCACAGGGAAGTGATTTTTTATACCATTTTTAAGGAGGGGGAAACTGAGGCACAGAGCAGGGATGGATATTAACTTCTCCTTCATATCCTGGGGGTGAGACAGGGAATTTCACACGTTTCCCTGCAATCCTGGACAAAATAAAAGCCACTGCCCAACTCCTCCTGGATATGTGGGATACTTCCCAAATAAAGGAATGCTGCCCAGATCACTTTCTCTCTGCTGAAGGACAAATAAATCAAACAGAGCCAAAAAATCCCTCCTAAAATCCCAAGTGAGGATCCTCCCTGCAGTGCTTTCCTGGGAAGTTTTATCCATGTGGCCTAACCAGGGTAAAAAAAGGAGTTTATTCCAGTCATGATGAGAGAGAGGTTCCAGAGACAAGAACTGAACGTGGTGAGACAAAGGTTCTGGTGCCTGGCTGCACATTTGGGTGTCAAGCTATCAAGAATCAGACAGAGAATCAGTAAGAGCCACATTTTGGGCATAAAACTGGGAAAAGCAGAAAAAGAAAAGAAGGAAAAAGAGGTAAAATCTCCCCCAACCCCATCCAAGTGTTTCCCAAACCTCCCGTGGGAGAAGAGCCATAACTCAGTAAATCCGAGTGGGATTTGAAGTGTTGGGAAAAGCAGCGACTGAAGTTTCCAGAAAGGTCCCGCAGCACCTGTGGAATATTTTTCCTTGCTGGTTCCCCCTAATTGGCTCCATCTGGGAGTGAGTATCCCTTTCAAGGCCGGGGGCGTGGGCAGGACCCGCCGGAGTTTGTCCCGTTCCCTCTCTCGGATCACACACAAACATGACCTCGGCCCCGGGAGGCTCCGAGATGGATAAGGCAAAAGCACCCCGTTGTTCTTTAAGTGGAGCTTTCAGAAAGAAGTTTTGGTCAAACAGCCCATTTTCAGCCTCTTTTTGTCACTTTTTTGGGAAAGGGGGTGACGATGAAGGTAAAAAGGGGGGAGCAATCCCATCTTTCCTTTATCCTGGGATACAGGCACTGTGTGCCTCATTTTCCCCAGTTATCTCAAGGAGATGCTAAAACTTCCCTCTTGGCCAAGAAAACAATGCTTACAGTGTTATTTCCACATGCCACCCCCAGGTTTGATGTCAAATCGACAGGAATATAAAGAAGAAGGGAAAATGCCCCCAGTCCACACTGACAACTCCAGCGAGAGGTGGTTTGGAGATGTTTGGAGTTCAGGAGCCCCCAGGGATGAGCCTGAGGCTGCAGCAGGGGCTGGGATTGTCAGCACGTTATTAAACGTTTCTACAAAACAGCCAAGTTTTCTTCTGGTGGGAAAAAGCTTCAGGGAGGGAGGATTTAGGGGGGCTGGGGTGGGTTTTTTCCCCCCAATTACAATTTCCCTCGTGTGGGTGTCAAACCCTGATGCTCCAAAACATCCCAGTGACTCCAAATGATTTGAAGACAATCCTTTTGCTTTTTGGAACCATCCAATAAAGTCCTGGAGACATTTATCTCCCCATCAGGAGCCTCTACCAACCACTTTCTAAATAGTGGGGAGAGGTGATCATTTAGTGGAAGCTCATGAACTGTTTCAGAGTCCATCTCTTCCAAGTGCTCCTGCAGTCCCTGTGACTGAAATAGTCCCACAGCGACCTTTCCCTGAGTTCATCCCGCCTAAAACAGCTGGAGAAGTGGGAAAGATCTAAATGGGAGATGCCCAGGGATGGAGAAGGGTTGGGAGCAAGGATTTAGAGCCCTGGGTGACATCTCTGCTTCTCCTGCTGAAGCATCGGGAGGAGTTGTTTTCATGGCAAGGAGCAGCACCTGAAATCAGAGTCTTGGAATCATTTTGGTTGGAAAAGACCTCTCAGGTTGAGGAGTCCAACTATAAATCACAGTGGGACTCACTGAGGGCTTGTAGGATGGTGTGGCTCTGATGTCACCCCACACCCTTTGCTCCAGGGTGCCATGGAAACACTCATCAGCTGGATCAGGAGGTTTTCCACAGAACACGGAATCCCAGGATTGTTTGGGTTGGAAGGGACCTTAAAGCCCATCCAGTTCCACCCTCTGCCATGGGCAGGGACATCTTCTACTGTCCCAGGTTGCTCCAAGCCCTGTCCAACCTTTTCTCTGCCCCGTGGTCCCACCTGCTCCCCCCTGCCAGCTGAACTTTGTGTGGGGAGGTGGAGAAGGGCGGCAGAAGAGGCAGGAGGAGGTGGGAGGGTCGGGCCCAGCAGATCTCTCAGGTTTCTTCTATGATTGTTGTTTCTATTTTTATTCCCTTTATGGTTTTCCAATTTTGAAATTTCACTTTAAAACAAACAAACAAAACAAAACAAAACAAAACAAAAAAAAGCCCAAAGCCCAAAGTGCTGCCTGGAATTTCTCTGCTGGCCCATTCCCAGCCTCCGTGCGCCGTTCCCAGCGCAGCGTCGGGGGCTGCGTTGACTCAGCGGGGCCAGGAGCCAGCTCTGGTTTCTATTACCAGTGATTGATGCCAGGGAACATGTTTAGACTCCCAGGGATAACACTCTGCTCGGGGACTTGGGGAATTTTTGGTACCAGCCCTGGTAAAACCCTTCATTCCTGGCTGGGGGTCACGCTCCAGGCTGGCCTTGGAAGCAGCTCCCCAGGAGGGTGGGATGGGGCAGCAGGGCAGGGCACCCCCAGACCCCACAGCTGAGGGGTCCCCCTGCTCTCCCTGCTCTCTGCAGAGCTTTTCTCCGTGCTCAGCTCCCAAGTCCTTCTGTGGGAAACCCTCTCCGGGCAGGAATGGGAGCGAGGGGTGGTGAAAGGTTGACAGTGGCCAAGGCAAAGCAGAGCAGATCAAAGTGTTCCTCCTTCCCTGGCTGCTGAGAAAGCCCTGGGGACACCCAGAAATCCACCTCCTGGCCCAGCATCTCCCTCACCCCCAGCAATTGCCAGCTGACTTCAATCCCTTCAGAGCCAAAGGACCACTAAATACAACTTTACTTCATTCCTTTTATTTTTATTTCCTTTACTTTGGTCCAGCTGCAAAGACCGGAGCTACTCCCAAATCCTTGATGATGGAGGGATTTCAGGAGCAATCAGGAAAGCTGGGATGAAACAAATCCAAGCCATATCTCCCCTAGGAGAGCTAAACCCTCCCTCAGCCTCACCCAAAGGGACCTGCAGGCCCCCACCACAGCCAGCCTGGTTGTGTTCCTGAAGTTCTCCTCACTAACTCATGAGCCCCGGGAGGAAATTCCCAGGTTTCCCAAACTCCTCCTCTTCCCCAAACTCCTTCTCCAGCAGATGTTCCCAACACAGAACATTAGAAGCTGAAGTCTCTTGTCTCAGGTAGCTGCAGCTCCCAGGGACACAGAGGGGAAGTTCTTGTCCCTGGAAATCCTTTCTTGGGCTTTGGGCCAAGGCAGCTGCTGGTGAGGGACCTGAAGATGCTCAGAGAGTTGATTCCTGCTGCCCTCACACAGGGAAAAACCCCAAATGCCCCGAAAGCCCATGGGATTGCTCCTGGAAACGGGATTTCTCCCAGTCCAGGAAAACAAGGTGGCCATGGAAGTGCATGAATTGTTCAGAGTGTGTTGATGGAGTTGCCTGGACCAGCAAGAGCTCAGCAGGTTGGTTGGGCCACCTCTCTCCACCAGGGAGATGGATTCATCCCTCTTGAATGTCTCCAAAGCTTTGGATGGCCACCAAAGGATTTGGGATACACTAGTGGAATCACCTGCATCAGCAAGACCTCGTCAGGTTGGTTGAGTCACCTCTCTCCACCAGGGAGATGGATCCATCCCTCTTGGATGCTCCAAAGCCTTGGATGGCCACCAAAGTGTTTGGGATACATCAGTGGCATCACCTCGACCAGCCAGACCTCATCAAGTTGGTCACCTCTCTTCACCAGGTGGGTGGGTCCATCCCTCTTGGATCCTCCAAAGCCCTCGTGCCGTGCTGTTAAACCTCCTTGGGTTACAGACTCCAGTACCAGGAGTCTTTGGGAGAAAAAGATGCTGGAATTCTTTGCAGTGCTGGTCAGAACATGTTTTGATTCCATTTGATTCCTCTCCACCCCCAGAAAATTGATATTTTGCAGCTAAAAGCCAAGCTCTGCCCTGTTCACTCCCACACAGGATTTCTGGTCTGGTTCCTTCCCCCCTCTCGGAACGTCAGTCCTGGAATTTCTATGGAAAGCAGACATCTCTTACAGGCAGCTCCTCAGAAATCACCTTCTTCACCTAGAAAATTGTCCTGAGGGATTACTGTTTTTTGCAGGAATCATTTTTTCAGGCTTTTCTTTTCTTTGGCAGTTGGAGTGCCCAAGGAGCTGGCAGAGACATGTCCCACATCTCCAAGGATCCTGCTTGGAAGAGTTGTCTTGGCCCGTCCAACCCTCCTGAGGTCACAATCCCTTCTGTTCATCCTCCATTCCTGGAAAACAGATGGATATTTTCTCCATCCCGGCTTTCAAGCTTCCCAGGTGCCCCCAGGCTCTCCTGAGTGGAGCCTGAGGAACCACCTCAATCCCAGAGTTGGTGATGGGGATGAAGAGCCAATGTTGCCTCCTTGGAACCACATTCCCAAATAATCCCACCTTGTGATTCCCACTGACTTGGGAGAGACCCCTCATCCGCTTCCCTCGTGTCCTTCTCAGGGAGAGGGAAAGGGGTGGGAAGGTCATTTCCCAGGGCACCCAGCTAGCTGTGGGCTTGGAACAGTGCTTGGAAAGGAAGAGGGGGAGAAAATAGCCTGGGCTGACGGTGTCTGGACTTCTCCAGGCAGCAGCAGGGCACAGTTTGTGGTGGAAGTGTCCTGGAGTTGTTTCCTGCAGGAATCTGGGTTGGGTTAGGCAGCTGAGACCTTCCCAGCTCCGGGTTCCTGGGCTGCACTTTCCTTCACTTCCCACCAGCTTTTCTGCTGCAGGCTTTGCTTTTCCCAGAGGAGATCTGCTGGGCTCCTCACTGGCTGGTTTTCCAAGGGGATGATCCCAAAACCCATGTGCTGGAGGCTGGGATTTCATCCCCAGCACACCAGGGCACTCCTCAGGAGGGCTGGAGCCCCCCAGGACTTTGCTCTTACCATCCATCCCATCCCTGTGTTGGGGCTCCAGGCTGGAGCCAGGGGCTGTGCCAGGGATTTTGGGGCATCAGAGGGGTGAGGGGAAGCCCATGGAGAAGGTTTATCCAGCAGGAACTGGGACAGGCAGGGGTTGGAGCTCTCAGAGCCATCACAGCATGACAAGGAGAGCAAAGGGGCAACTGAGTCTCTGTTCCTCCAAAGACTCTCAGTGTTCTGGGAGGAAATCAGGGAAGCAAGGCCTGAGCTCCCATTTTTCTAATGACTTTTAGGTGTGAATTACCTCAATTAGGTGCTTTTCGAACCAATCAACCCTTGCAGGCCACCTTCATCAGGAAGGAAAGCACATGGGGAGACACCAGCATTCAGTTGAATGTTGCTGAGACAAACCCCCCTCTCCAAAGCTCCATCAGCTCCTCCTCCTCCCACCATTCCCTAAAATCTGGGTTTAACCAGCCCTGCTTTTCCCAGGCCACGTCACAGCTCCCTCTGCAGAGCCAGCCCTTGGAAGCATCTGGAAGCTGAATGCACAGAAGTCACTCACAAACCACAAGTCATTTTTATCCACCACCAGAAACTTCTGTGTTTATTTCTGGAGTTCCAGCAGCCCCAGACGAGGATCCCTCTGGTTTAAAAGGAATGGCTGAGAAAAAAAGAGGAAAGGGGAGGGATGTGCTCCACGAGGAGGAAAGGTTGGGGGTCCTCACACAGCACAGGGCTGGGGGATACCCACCTGCTCTGTGCTGGTGCCCTGTTTATCATTTCTGCAGGAATTGCACATCCTCATTACTCCTTTTAACAGGGGAGGATTGCTCAGACCCCCAGGCCATGGTCAGGAATTCTCCTCTGGAAAACATCGTGTTTTCCAGCGCCTTGTGCGTGCATGGGGTGGCTCCTCCTGACAACACTTGCCTCTGCCACCTCATTTGGGTCATGGTCCAGGCAAGATTCGGGGCTGAGTGCTTCAAACCCTTCTTTTATCCCATTTCCTGAGCTGATCCAGCCCCCTGTGCTGGGCCATCCCAGCCCTGCCGGGGCTGCAGCTCCGTGAGAACCTGAGCCCGGCCCAGCCCACACGGATTCCTCTCTTTGCTCCTGTGGTTAAACAAGCTGGACTCACAAACCAGACTGTTTATTAAACCAGTCCAGCTGAAATGTGCAGCTCCTGGAAGCAGCCTCTGCCCTGGGCTTTGTTCCCCTGATGCTCAGGGAGGGAGGATCCAGCTGCTGAGATTCCCCAATCCACACTGCAGACTTGGATTTGCTCTGGTTCTGGTTGTCACACCTGTAGGAATTGCACATTCCTCATTGCCAATTTGAACAGGGAAGGATTGCACAGAGCCACAGATCCCCAGGCAGGAATCCTCCTCTGGAAAAGCACCGTGTTTCCCAGCACGTTGTGTGTGGTGGCTCTTCCTGACAACACTTGCAAATGGCTTTTCCTTGAGTGGTTGGCTTTGGTTTGGTTTCTTTTCTCTTTCTGGTGGCTGAGGGAGCAGTTGGTGACTCACCATGACCAGGCCCAGGCAGTTCCAGCCCTTTCCCTCTGTGTCTGCTTGCAAGGACCATTTTGGGCTCAGGCTGGGAGGTTTTGGGGGTGGGCACCAGGTTGGTGCAGCACGAGGTGGTTGGGAAGGAAAACATGAACCATCTCATTTTGGTGCTGCTGCAACATCGTAATGCTGGAGTGAAGGGGGGATCATGGAATCCCAGAGTGGGTTGAGTTGGAACAGACTTTAAAGTTCATATTTTTACACCCCCTGCCAAGGGCAGGGACACCTCCCACTAGCCCAAGTTGCTCCAACCTGGCCTTGGGCACTTCCAGGGATGAGGCAGCCACGGCTGCTCTGAGGAACCTGTGCCAGGGCTTCCCCACCCTCACTGGGAAGAGTTTCTTTCCAATGTCCCATCTAACCCTGCCCTCCTTTAGCTTTAGTCCATTCCCCCTTGTCCTGTCCCTCCATCCCTTGTCCCCAGTCCCTCTCCAGCTCTCCTGGAGCCCCTTTAGGCCCTGGAAGGGGCTCTCAGGTCTCTCTGGAGCCTTCTCTTCTCCAGGTGAACCCCCCCAGCTCTCCCAGCCTGGCTCCAGAGGGGCTCCAGCCCTTGGAGCATCTCCAGGGCCTCCCCTGGATTCACTCCACGTCCTCCTGATGCTCAGTTCCCAGAGCTGGAGGCTCCAGGATGGCTTTGCCTTTGGCACCAAGGAACATTTCCAACTCAAAATAAGATTGAGTTGCAAAAACTCTCCCAAAACTCCTGTGAAAATCCCGGGCTTGTTGTCAGCACCTCTGCCTTGGCATCCAGAGGGGATCCCTGCAAGGAGCTGCAAGAGGCAGGAATGATTCCTCTGAGCTGGAGAATAGATCTGGGGGATGAGGAGCAAACCCAGAGCCCCTCAGGCTCCATTTAACCCACAGGATTCCTGAGCAAAGCCTTCAATGAACACACCTTCCTCACTTCCACTTTCTGTTTGTTCCCTGAGCGCTTTTTGCCTCTGGATCTCTCACTCCTCCACTGCCAAACTGCTCTTCCCTGTGGAGGGAGGGAGCCTGTGAGGGGGATAAACCCCTTCCTGCACACAGGGAGAGAACTGGAGCTCCCACAGCCTCATTCCAGTGGTTTTCCTCGCCCTGGCCTGAACTGCAGTCAGGTTTGCAGCTCCCCCACTTCAGCTGGAAATGTTGGTGCTGTCGGAGCCCAAAAGCTGTCAAAGCTCTGGGATGCTCCTGCTGCTCCCAGTGCATATTCCCTACTTGTTCATCCCCAAATCACACATTTATTGGCAATGCCATGAGACCAGGCACCCTTTTTTGGTTGTTATCCCTATTTTATGCTTGGACTTTGAAAATGAGGACACCTGGAAGTGTCCAAGGCCAGGTTGGACGGGGCTTGGAGCAACCTGGAATAGGGGAAGATGTCCCTGCCCATGGCAGGAATGAGATGGGCTTTAGGGTCCCTTCCAGCCCAACCCATTCCATGATTCCATGGCTCTGTGACACGGGAAGCACAAAGGCACCTGGAACACCCCGTGGGGTTGGACACTGTGTCACCTCCTGCTGCCCTTTGTCCCCAGCCTGGTGGGAAGGGCAGCAGGGAGTGAAATGATGGTGTTGGTGAAGGTTATGGGATATTTTTGAGAAGGTGCCAGTCCTGGATTGGCAAACAGCCACTCCAAGTGTCCATCCCCACCTGCCCATCCCTCCTGAGCCCGGGAGCAGCAGCTCTGTGCTCACCTGAGCTCAGCTGAGGTGGTCCAACCTCTTCACCCCATGGCAGGGGGTGCAATGAGATGAGCTTTGAGGTCCCTTCCTACCCAAACCAGTCTGGGATTCTGTGACAGATCTTCCCAAAACCTGGCACCAAACAGAACCTCCTACAGCTCATCTCTGCCCTTGGAAAGGGCACCCAAGGGTGCTGGATGGCCCAGGGGAGCTTGGGAAGGTGCTGGGGGACTGAACTCCCCACAGGAGCTGCTGCCACCCCAGAGAAACCACAACCCACTGCACACTGTGGGATCTGAACCCTCTGGCACATCCCAGCCAAGAATTTGGCACTGCCTTTAAATAGGTCAGGAGGGACAGAGATTTCCAAATTCCACTGGGAAACAGGGCTGGAGGCTTTTGATTTACACTTGAGGGCATAAATTCATTACTGTGTCACCCAAAATCCCAGAATTTGAGCCCTTTCCCTCTGTTAATGCCGAGGCAGCCAGAAATTCCTTGGATCCACAAGTGCAGTGAGAGCCACTTATTTATTTATTTGGCACTTCAGCCCCTCTTTCTCCTCTTTCCCTGGCTGGCACAGAGCCCTCACCTCCTATTTTTATCCTCAGGGATTGGATCTGCCATGAAAGGCACCGAGTGGGACCTCACAGGAGCCACAGCACCATCCCAGAAAGGGGAAAGGGAAAAATAAACACCCATCTCCCCCCGTGCCAGGGCTGGTTCTCAGGGGGGAGGGAGAAGCCAAGCCAGGGCTGTGCCAGCTTCGTGCTGAGAGCGGCATTTCCCCCATCTGCTATTTTTTTTTTTGGGGGGGGTGGGGATTACAAATTAAAATGAGCCTGGTGAGGCAGAGCCTGGAGATTTATGGGCAGCTCTGCTCCAGCAAAGGCTTTCCACCTGGCCAGCCTGGGGGGTGCAGAGGAGAGGGGGTCGGGGGGGGGGGGGTTGGGGGGTTTTGGAGGGAGTTTGAGGGATTTTGGGGGAGAGGAGCACGAGCTGGCAGGGGGTTGGAAACAGATGCTTGTGATGTTCACCCCGAGGGCTGCAAAGTGCCTTCAGTGCAGGCCCGAAAGAGCCCCCTTCCCCCAGGGTTTGGGGCACCTCCATCCCCGAGGTGCCACCCCCTCCCCCAGCCCCATTCCCAGTGTCCCTGAGCCCCCTGGAGCCCGGGGGGCCCGGCTGCAGGAAGGGATGCTCAGCATTTGGCACCAGCAGTTTGCACATCATTAAGGTCCAAAATGACCCAGGTTAACGTTGAATCCTCTGTGTTGCCGCTTCATCTCCCCAGGAAAGCATTTTGGGTGGATTTGGGAAAACAGAACCACTTGCAGAGGCTGCTCAGGGGGAGTGAATGCCCCGAGCTGTGTGGGCAGAGCTGCCCACGGGACCCTGAGCTCTCCAGCCCCACGTGGAGCATCCCAGCCCCGGGGTTTGGGTCACAGGGACACCCCAAACATCTCCCGGTGTCCCCCATCCCACTCTCCTGGGAGATATTTGAGGTAGAGGCTGCAGCAATGCGGGCTTGGGTTTATCCTGCAGTCTGGGTTTATCCTGGCTGAGGATACAAGGAATTGGAAAAAGGATTCCATGAAAGAACCCAGTGGTGGTGGTGCTGGCAGGAGCAGCCATCCCACCCCGCTCCCAGACAAGGATCCCAGTGTTTGTGTGGTCTTTGTAAGGTTTGGGATACGGGTTTGCACTTGGGGAAACTGAGGCAAAGAGGGGGAAAGGGGCCAAATTTCCGAAGAGCTCCACAAATCCCAGATCCTGCTGCCCAAACCTTCCTATGGGATCCCTGCCAGCCCCTCCTGCCCCTTCAGACTGGCAGCAGAGCCCTTTCCTGCTACCAAATCCCTCTGCCTGCTTTCTTGGGCTCATTTAGCCAAGAGTTCACCCCCTTGAGTGGCAAACTAGGACAGCGATGCCAGAACTGGGATTTCTGCAGGAGCAACCAGGATGGGGAGGGAGGAAAACAGAAAAATCCCAAAGAAAAACCCCAATGTAGGGATTTTTCTGTTTAATTTTCCTTGCAGCACTCAATCCCTGAGGGAATGATCGTCCCCTCCAAAAGAAACCCCTTCCTGGGCCAGGGTTTGCTCTTCCCTCTGGCCCTCCCAGTGCACACCCAGCTCCCTGGGATCCTTTGGATTTGGGTTTGGAGTGCTGGTGGGCTGGGGTGGCACGTTGGTGGTCTGCAGAGAGCCAAGGGTTTGAAGGGCACTTGGTGTGTCCAGCTGGAGAAGAGGATGGAGCAGGACGGGCACTCACAGTCCCAGGGTGGGCACTCGCTGTCCCAGGGTTCTCCCATCTTTGGGGTCTCTCCCAGCCTCTCATATCCAGGGATTAGCTGAGCTTCCAGGACACGGGAGTGTCCCACAGCCATCCCAGGAGCACCCCATGGGGACCATCCTGGTTCTCCACCCTCATCCTTCGGTGTCTCGGGCCATCTCTCTTCCTACCTGGCCGCAAGTGGAGTCCCCACCAGTGAGTTGGTTTAAACATTCCTTGTCCTGGATTCATCCGTTGCATCCTCATCACCCTGATGACTCGTCCAACCTTCTTGGTGTCCAAGAAATCCAAGTGTCACATTCCTGGGCGCTGTATCTGCTCCACCCCATGCTGATTCAAACCCCCAATCCTCAGGGATGTTGTCCTCTGGGAATGTCCCATCACACAAACTCTCCAGCCCTTTGGATCAGTGGCAGCTCCTGGACCTTGAACCTCTCCGAGATCCTCATAAATCAGCACTCCCAGACCTACAAACGAGCTCCAATTAATCCCCGTCCAGTCAGGCACAACCCAGAGCTCCTCCTGGATGGATGAGGGTGAGGAGACACCAGAGCCAGCACAAAACTCCCTGGAAAAAACATCCCAACTCTTGGGCAGGGCCGGGATGGTCCTTTTGGGTCCTTCCATGCCAGGACATTCCGGGATGTCCCCAAACACACGGGGTTTCCCAAGTTCTGAGGCACAGGGTGTGACTGAAGAGCCCAGAGGTGGATTTCTCCTGCTGATGAAGCCCAGCCCGTGGTGGCCAGGAGGAAAAGGGAATTCCAGCGGCATCTTCTGCTGCCACGAGGACACACTGGTGGCCACGAGGACCCACTGGTGGCCACGAGGACCCACTGGTGGCCATGAGAACACACTGGTGGCCACGAGGACCCACTGGTGGCCATGAGAACACACTGGTGGCCACAGCAGTGGCCCCCAGGCTTGGGGAGTGGCTGCTCCTGATTCCCGAGATCCTGCCGAGGGAAATGCTCCTCTAAAAGCCTTTTGGGGAGGGAACCACAGACATCCCAAAGTGCCAGGGAGGGTTTGGGATGAAAGACCACCTGGAAAGGCTGGAATTGCCCCTGGAACAGCAACGTGGAGCCACAACCCCAAAGAAAGAGGGAGCTGATGTGGAAGATCTTCCAGGAGCTGCATCATCAAGAATGGGGAAAGTAGAGAATTTTTATAACAGATAATATTATAAAAGATAGAATTTTATATGGAGAAAATTTTATACATAATCTATTATAAAATATATATATTATATATTTATAAATATAATATATTTTAATATATTATAATGTATATTATAAACCATATAATTGATATTTATATGATTTTTATAAATAATATAATTTAATATTTTATATTATTATAAATAATTAGTTATAAAAATATAAATATTACTATAGTATTATAAGTCATATAATAGTATAAAATATGTAATTTTATATAAAATAGTTTTATAAATAATGTAGTCTTATATAGCATTATAATGATTTATAATCATAGAGGTATTGTTATAAATATTAAAAATAATATAATATTATAACATATATAATTATAGATATTAAAATAATTTTAATAAATAATATATTATAAATAATGTGATATATATTAATAGACATCATTATGTATAATTCTGTAAATATTGTCATATTAGAAATAATATGAAATATATCATTTTATCAATAAGTAATTTTAGAATATAATAACTAATGTAATGTTATATATTATTATAAAGGATTTATAATAATATAAATATTGCTATAAATATTAGAAATAATATAATGTAAAATATATCATTTTATCTATAAACAATTTTAATAAATATAATATAAAAAATATAATAAATATATTTTAATAAATATAATAATGAATAATATTATATTGTATATTAATAGAAATCATTATGTAAAATTATATAAATATTGTTATAAATATTAAAAAGAATATGAAATATACAATTTTATATATAAGCAATTTTATAATATTATATCGAATGTAATAGATATTATTATAAAGAATGATTTATAATACTATAAGTGTTGCTGTAAATATTAAAAATATATAATATTATATATATTATATATAAATATTTTAAATATGTAATATCTTAGAAATATTGTACTATTGTATATTAATATATAATTAATTGTAATATATAAATATTTTATAAATATTATAAATTATATACTATTATAGATTATATAATTGTAATATAAGAATCTAAATATTGTTATAAATATTACAAATAACACAATAATATATTATATGTATTATATAAATAATATAATAATTCTATATTATAAAATATAGGATTTTTATAAATACATAATTGTTGGCATTTCTCCATTTTCCCATTGGTTTTCCCCTTTCTGCCCCCCGAATTCCCAGAGGAAAAGCCTGGAATGATCACACGGACACCGGGAATTAGGAATTATTCTTCTTTTAATTTCACATGGTTTAAAATACGATATGAAATAAGGCTACAGTATATAAAAAACTCTCCAGCAAAATGATGTGCCAGCATCAGCAATTCAAACAGAACCAATCCCCCCTTCCTTAACAGTTCAATGCAGGAGGGATTTCTTTTTCATTTTGTATCCTTTAAAAACAAAAGACCAAAACAGACCAAACCACACCACACAGACACACACACACACGTCGCTACATCTCTAAGCTACCTCAGCTCAGGGGTTTTTTTTTAAAAAGCACCTGCTTTTTCCTTTTTTTTTTTTTTTTTTTTTTTGTTAAATCTCACTTTTAAACTTCTTTTTTTTTTCCCCGCCCCACTTTTAAAAAATATAAATTATATGAAAATACAAGTTGGAAAATAGTCGAACAGCACAATATAACAATCTCTTTTTTTTTCTTCTTCTTCTTCTTCTCTGTTTATCAGCTTAAAAAAAATGCGTAAAAACAAAATAAAACCAAAAAAAAGACTTTTTTTTCCTTTTTTTCCTTTTTTTTTTCTTTTTTTTTTTTTTTTTTACTGAGGCAGTTAATTCCTGGAGATATTCCATTATAACATATATGTATACATAGATTTATCATTTATTTAAACCTCTTTGGAATGTAGACAACAGCTCAGGGGTATCATATAGACCCTACCAGAGAGCAGAGCACGCCAAGGCATCCCAATTTTCCAATGGAATAAGCAATCAAGCCCTAAAATCTGGGAGAAAGCCCCTCCAAAAAGAGCAAAAAGCATAAGATGGAGGTGATTCCTGGATTTCCTGGGGATTTCTGGGACCCTTTTTTTGGAGGAGGAGTTGGTTTGGAAAACGTGAGGAGGTTAAATCTCATTTTGTCTTTTCTTTTTTGGTTCTTTCTCCACCTGAACGATCACGACTGGATGAGGATGTGTGGGAATAACATGGATTTACACCTGGACACACAGGAATGTCCAAGGATTATGGTGGTCCCATACATGGGGATGGAGAGAGATGGGCAGCAGAAAAGTGCTTGTGTTTTTTATCATTATTGGGTTTTTTTCCCCTCTTTTTTGGTCCCAAATATCGACTATTGAGGCCCCCGAGAGCTGTTTGTAAAGAAGGGCTCAGGCTCTGCCAGAGGGACCAAGGGACATCAACCACATGGAGAAGAGTAGAAAATGAGCAGGACACAGAAAATATTCCCAAAAAAACCCCAAAGCACCTGAGACATCCCAAAACAAGGCAAACCCACCCGATTTCCAATGGCCATGGGGGTGGAATTCACCCCCACACAGAGAAACCAGCCCAGGGGTGAGTCCCAGCTCATCATCCCCCTCCAATCCAGCCTTCTGGATATCCCAGCACAGGTGGGATCCCAAATTTCCACGGAGCTGGAGGCCAGGAGGTCAGAGGGTCTGGGCTGAGCAAGGCTGGTCCAGCACAGCCCTCACCAAAGGCCAGCAGGGAAGGCAGGAGGAGAAGGAAAAAGGAACAAAATCAAAAGAAACAAAGACAAATCTGCAAATTTCCAGTGTATAAACAGCAAACATCTCGGGGATGGTCCCTGGAGGGGGAATGAAAAGGAAAGGAAAAGAGAAAATGATGGCCCTGGTGTCCCTGGCATGGGATGGCTTGGAGAAACGATGGAGAAACTCCAGCCAGGGGCTGCTTCCGAAAACCAGAGCTGCTCCCATGGCTCACCCTTTCCAACCTCTAAACCAACTCCCCAAAGTCACTGGGAACACAGCTTGGAAACCTGGAATAATAAGCATGGAGGGGTGGAAGTGGGATTTAGACTGGCAGGACAATGGGGTTGTACCTGAACCTGCACTTCCTTCTACTGGAGGGAAATTTTATCCCAGTTTTTTGCTTGCAAAAGGCACTTCAGCTGCAGTGGAGCAACCCAGCAAAGCAGGAGGGATGTCCTGGGACAGGGCACGGTGCCAGGGCAGGAGCTGGAGTGCCCGGCACCCTTCTGTGGGTGTAAGGGGGTTCTAAGTGACCCATGCTGGGGATTTGCAGCAAGACAGGACCCTGAACATCCCCCAAACCCCTCCAACTGCTGGAAATCCAACCCACACGGAGTGTCCTGCTGGGATGCCCTGTACCAGCTGCTCCCCTGTGCCCTCTGTGTGCTCCCATCTCCCATGTCCCTTTCCAGCTGCTCAGAGGACACAGTGGAGCTCTGCCCTGGTGCCTCACTGATGGAGGGGACTCAGCCACGACATCCCAATTTTCCTCTCCTCTGCTTTCCCCACCCTCCCTGTGTGCCCAAAAGATGAGCCAGGGCTTGACTTCCCAGTGGGCAGCATCCCTTTCCTCCTTTGGGGCGTGTTCCCTTCACCCTCCAGCCATCCCCTCTTCCCTCCTTTCCATCCATCCCACCTTTTCCTCCCGTGGGCTCAGGGGGACAACCCCCAGCCATGAGCCAACGGTGTAACAACCTCCCTGCCCAACCCCCCCTGGGCTGGAGCTCCCTCTTGGCCACTCCCATCCCCTCCACCAGCATTTTCTTTTCAAGCAGCAGCAATTTTGGGGCTGACCTGCCCTAAAATGACCAATTTTAGGATCCCAAGGTGCTCCAGAGGAAATGGATGAGGGTCCAGGACCTCTGAGCATCACCTTGGGATTGGGCTCCCCCTCCAGCCCTGCCCCTGCTCAGGGGGGAAGTGCCTGAATATTTTGGCTCTTTACACTCAGTGTCCTGTCCTTCCAAGCTGATCCTTTGGGACCAGGCAGGCATTGCCCACCCCCATCCCTGGAAAGCCTCTGACCCCACTGGTGTCCCACAGTGCCCCTGGAATGACCTCCATGCCCTAAAACACACAGACTGACAAAACAACATGAAAAGAAGGTACTTTTGGTTCAAACACGTAACACTGGCTTGGAATGCAAAGGCCTGGGGGGGGAAAGACTCCAGTGGGCAGCCAGATCCTCATGGATCCAGCTTTGAGGTTGGACTTGGATATGGGAACACTCACTGATCCTCTAAGGCATCCCAGAGCATCCCAGAAGTGCTTGGCACAGCAGGATTGACCCCTCCAAACAAAAACCAGCTGCAGCAAAGGTTTGGAGGGCAGAGGGAGCAGCTCCCACTAGGATTGATCCCACGAGCAGCTCCCACCGGGATTGATCCCAAAACCATCTCCCCTGAGCACAAGACCTCGTGTTTGCCCCAGGTTTGCCTCCTGTCCCTCACACTTGCTAGGGTTGGGCTCCAAAAAGCCATAAAAAGCCTATTTGCAGGGATAATTTTCCCCCTCCTGTGCCCAGGCAGGTCAACACACACAGCACTAAAGACAGAGCTGGTCACAAAAGGAAAGAAAAAACATTTCCCTTTGGGTTTTTAACTTTTTCCTGATTTTTCCCCTCAGTTCACTGCTGTGTTTTCCATCTGTCACCTGGAAAACACGGGAATTTCTCCCTGTTGGAATAAAAAACCAAACAAGCCTAATTTTCTGTAAGCACCAAAGTGATCCTTGAGCAAAGAAATTATTTGGAAAACACAAAAAAAAGACATTTTCCATAGAAATCTTGAGAGGCTTTGTGCAGCCAGGAAAAAAAAAAAAAAAAAAAAACCAACCACAAAAGGAGATATTTCAACCAGCTTTATCAGCACAGAGTGTGGGACTGGAAATGAGGGTGGCACACCCAGCCAGCATCACCAGGAGCCAGTTTGGAGTTAATTTTCCTTCACATCCAAGTTGCAACGTTCCAATTCTCCAGTGGGGTCTACATAAACTAAATTCTATTTTTTTTTCTCCTTTTCCTCACTGTGATAAAATTCTCTGCTGGCATAACAGAAACAAACACACACAATATTGCAATACTGAGACCATCTTAGAGCTTAAGACTATTTAAAAAAAAATAAAAAAAACAACCAAATACTGGCACAAAATTTAATAAAATAAAACTTTAACAAGTTAAAAAATAAAAAATAAAAAATAGTCTTGATCCCTCCTAGGAAAAAAAAAAAATCTGTCTCTTGTAGAAAAGAAGACAATGGACAGAAAAGTGATGGAACAAGAACAACAATTCTTGTGTTTTTCCTATATTGCCCCTCCCCGAAGCAGGAATATTCACCCAGTTGGTTTTTCCCCTCCCCAACCCCCCCAAAAAAAGTTGAAAATCCCGAAATCCTCGGGAATATTGTCATTTCTTGAACTGTCAGTTTGGGTGAACAACCACAGGGATCCATTTCATCATATTTTTTCTAAACAGCAAAGGGTGGGGAGGGGGTTGTTGGTTTTTTTAAATGAGCTACATTTTTCTGGCTTTCTTAAACTCAGAATTTCACCCCAAAACAGCCTGTCTTGGAGCTTGCAGGAAACAACCATAAAGCCCATCCTTCTCTGAACCAAAATGGCCAAAATTTGGCTCTTCCTCCACCCTCTCCCCCAACACCCTCAAAGCATCAAATCTGAGTCGCTCTTGAAAAAAAAAAACAATGTAACGAACGGAGAGAATTTTGCCCCCAAAAAAGCCTGTCTTGGAGCTTGCAGGAAACAACCACAAAGCCCATCCTAACTCTGAACCAAACTTTGGCCAAAAGTTTGCCTCTTCCTCCACCTGACCCCCTCAAAGCATCAAATCCGAGTCGCTCCCGAAAAAAACACAACGTAACGAACGGCAAAAGGAACAGCAAAAAATGCGGGGAAAAAATGCACCAACACAGTCCCAAAGGCTCTCCAGGAGGACAGGGGGTGGCCCTGGGTCCTCTTCACTCGTCAGCATCGGGTTTGACGTCCAGCATGGCGTGCAGCTCCTCGGGGGTGTAGCCCAGCAGGCTCTGCAGGTCGCACACGAAGCGGTACACGTAGCGCTTCCCCGCCGTCTTGTGGATGATGTTCTTGTCGTAGTAATAACGCAGCCCCCGGCTCAGCTTCTCGTAGTTCATCTTGGGCTTGTTTTTCCTCTTGCCCCATCTCCTGGCCACCTGGCAGAGGGGGTGAAAGGGAGGAGAGGTCAGCATGGCTTGGTTGAGTTCTCAGCTGGGTACGAGGGGAGGGAGAGGATTTTCTTTGTCGTTGTTTAAGTCGGCGTTGAGATGGACACGGGTGGGCCACGAGCATCAGTGCTTGGAACAACCAACCCAGAGCACTGCAGAGGGTTCAGTCTGGAGAGGAGGAGACTGAGGGGAGACCTCACTGCAGTTCCAGCTGCTGGGCAGGGGCACAGGAGGGGCAGGGACTGAGCTCTGCTCTGGGGGGACCAGGGACAGCACCCAGGGAATGGCTGGAGCTGTGTCAGGGCAGGCTCAGGTTGGATCTCAGGCAAATGTTCTTCCCCCAGAGGCTGGTTGGGCACTGCCAGAGCTCCAGGAGGGTTTGGATGATCCTTTGGGGCACAGGGGGTGACTCTTGGGGCTGGGCCTGTGCAGGGCTGAGGGTTGGACTGGATGGTCCTTGTGGGTCCCTCCTGACTCAGCATATTCTGGGATTCCATGAGGATACACAGAATCATTTAAGTTGGAAAAGCCCTCTAAGATCAAGTCCAATCATTCTCCCAGCACAGCCAATCCCATGTCTAACTCATGTCCCAGGTGCCACATGCACATGGCTTCTAAATCCCTCCAGGGCTGGGGACTCCACCACTGCCCTGGGCAGCTGTGCCAGGGTTGGACAACCCTTTCTGTGAAGAAATGTGAAGAAATTTTCCCAATATCCAACCTAAACCTGCCCTGGTGCAACTTGAGGCCATTTCCTCTTGTCCAGTCTCTTGTACTTGGGAGAAGAGACCGACCTCCACCTGGCTCCAACCTCAGCCAGGGAAGGCAACAAATCTGTTCCCCAAAACCAGTGGACAGTCCCCCTCTCTCACCTGTCCACAGCCTATCTGAAGAGCTTTGCCACTGCTCCTCTCCCTGGGGTGTTTCAGCTCCTTCCCACCAACTCTGGGCACAAATCACTGCTCCCAAGGTGTCACTGCTGCCCCATTTTTAACCAGGTTTCAGTTGGTTTCCCCACATACCCAAAGCCAGAAGAACATGATTGCACAAATCTCAGCCCCAAAGAAAGGAGCAATGGGTTATCCACACCAATATCTCTGAGGAATTTGGGTTGTGCACTTCATTCCAGGGAACTCTACCTCGTCTGGGTCGGAGAGTTTGAATTCCCAGCCATCGCCCGTCCAGCTGATGAAGGACTGACAGGACTTGTCAGTGAGCAGTTCCAGCAGGAATTGCCACAGTTGGATGGGTCCACTGCCTGCAAAGACAAAGGAGACATTAATGGGACATTAATACCAGGAAAAGCACAGCCCCTCCTATCCCGGATGGGGGAAAAAAATCCCATGCAAATGGTGTTCACTGGAAGAAAAGAAAACCTCCTGCTGTCAAAACCAGCATCAGCAGCCACAGGGCAAGATGTGGGCTGAGCTGACAGCTGGGGAGTTCAATCCTGCAGGTAACAGAGCTTCCTATTTGCAGGAAGAGCTGAATATTCATGCCCTGGAATGCTTCACTTCGAGTTACATAAATAGGATTATTTTTCTGGCAGGGGAAGAGCGAGGAGTCATTGTCTTGGCACAGGAGCACCCAGTGCTCTCCATGCCAAAGAGCTGCTGGCCATGAGGTGAACTCCAGCACACTCCTGCTTCCCGACCTTCCCGAGATAAGGGGGGACCCAGGTATGACAATTATTTGGCCTCTTCCCAGGGCGTGTTGCTGCAGGAATGGGCGAGGCCGGCTCCGAGGGGGGACGGCACACACAGAGCAACCCAGCTCAGCACTGCTGGAGCTCCCCAGGGCAGAGCTCAGCAAATCCAGGGGAAACCTCCCTGGGGCTGCTGCTTCCCCTGATCCAGCTGCAGAGGCAGGAGGGGATGGACAGCATCCTGTGCCGTGGACGTTCCACCTCTCCTGACAACACTGTGGTCTCCACGTTTCCAAAATCATCGCTAATTTTGACCAACAGGAATTTGCTTTGGGGTCCCAGTGCCCTCCAGTGCCCCCCAGTGCTCCCCAGCCTGGTCTTGGCTGGATTCAGGGAAAGGTTTCACAATACTTATCTCTTCCTTGGGCCTGTGGGTGGATTTCCCCATGGCAAATCTTAGGAAATCATAGGAAACCTCCCTGTGGTTGCTGGTTCCCCTAATCCAGCCGGATTATGATGGACAGCATCTCATGCCACGGACATTCCACCTCTCCTGACGACACCACGGTTTCCATTTTTCCTCTGATTGCTAATTTTGGCCAAGAGAATTTGCCTCAGGGTCCCAGAGCCCCCCAGTGCTCCCCAGCCTGGTCTTGGTTGGATTCATGGAGAAGTTTCACAACATTTATCTCCTCCTTGGGCTCGTGTCCCAACCCAAGGTAGAGGAGAAGCCCTGGAGCCAAAATCTCTTTGATGAGCAACTTCCAAATGCGGCCACGCCCAAAATATTGCACTTAGCCCTGGGCAACGTGTTTTGGGAGAGATCCTGCCAGGTTTGAAACCCAGTCTAGGACATATCCCTACTAATAACAATAACAGAGCCAGCCGATGGATGAAATGATTTATCCCAGAAGGAATTGCACAGGCTGGATTAGGCTGGGATGAACCCAGTGCTGACAGCGACGAGCAGGAGCTTCGAGCGGGGAATAAACGAGCCATGGGCTCAGAAAAAGGGAGGGAGCCCAGCCTGTTTCCAGGAATGACAATGGGAGCTGTCAGAGCTGTGGCTGTGGGATAACCCAAGGAGGGAAGAGTTTGGAATGACTCAAAAGCAGTCAAGCTGCTGGGAGGAGGAAATGAGGGAGCTGGCTCCAGGACAGGGGAATTGTGGGTCCCATCCAGCCCTTCCCAAATTGCTTCCCTCCTGTCATCCCTGGGGAACTACTCCTGGGTTTTGGAGGCACTGGGTTCCCTGCCAAGCCCTGGGGGTTATCAGAGTCACGGGCAGGACAAAGCAGGGAGCTCCCAGTGTCATTTCTGCCTGGAAATGGGAAGAGACTCGGCGGGAAAGGCTCCAGCCAGTCGCTCCCGGCAGGAGCTGGCCAAGACAGTGACTCCAGTAGGGATGGAGTTGGGTTATCCCAGCCAAAATGAGGGAGGAAATTCAAATGATGCCTTTGCCTCTCATCCCAAAGGGAAGATCCAAAAGCCTGGCCTGAAATGGCACCACATCTCAAAGCTTGGGCCTATTTACAGCAGAGAAATAAACACAGCGAAAACATGGGGAAAAAGGTTTTTCTGGCCACCTGAGGTGTTCCATGGGAAACATCAGGTGAATTCCCAAGGGGATGGTTTGTCTTGGCCATATGAATTTATATCAGTTCCCTGCACAGAGCCAGGGAGCCTCCAAGCCCCAAATCAGGGTAACAGAGACGTGGCCAAGGAACCAAGGCTGAAGTGAGACCGGGTCCATCCCCTCAGATCTGTCTCTCTCCTGCCCAACCAAAGGACAAGGATTTTTTGTTGATTCCCTCCCCAAAGTAAGCTGGATGGAAGCCCACCCCCCAGAGACCAGGTTCTGGGGTAAGGAAGTGCCCCCAAAACTCCCCTGGGCCATCCTGGCTCTGCAGGAGCCTTTGGAGGCTCCAGTGGCACTGCCCCCGAGCCAAGTGGCCAGGGCAGTTCCTGCTTGGCTTCCAGTTGGCAGGGAGATCTTTCCCCGGGGGAAACCCAGGAATTCTTGCCCTCTCTCCAGCAAGCAAAGCAGGGCTCCTGCCACCCTCTGCTGGGTACTGTGGGATTTCCAAAGGAAGCAGTGTCATCCTTGGAACAGGGATTCCCAAGGTCTATTCCGAGCTGCCTGTGGGACACGTAAAACCCCAAATTCCTCTGCGTTGGACAAGCAATTATGTGAAGAATGTGTTTACTGCAGGGCTCCAGGCATGTCCCAGCTCCTGTAAACACACACCCTCCCTGCCCCAGGGGAGGGCAGAGGGGCCCTGCAGATGTGCCAGCCAGGGCACCTTGAGATGTCAGCTGGGCACGAGGTGGCAGGAGCCAAACCCTGGCACATGCCTGAGCCTGTGTGCCCAAAACCAGGAGGGCAGGAAGGTGAATGGAACAGGGAAAGAGTTCTGGAAGTCCAGACACCATCTGGTGCAGCTGCAGTTAGTGCTGGGAGGGAGATCTGCAGAAATGGGCTCCTTTCACCTACTCTGCAGACTAGCAAGGAGCTGGGAGATCCTTGGAAATCTCCTCTTCTCCCACAGGATTTCAAGCTAACCCTTGGCTCGTGCAGCGATGCCACTCCTGGATGTCACATCTCCAAAGCTGCCAGGCTTTGTGTGCACCCCAGGAGCTGGGAGCAGTGCCCATTTTCCATCCCTTCTGCTTCACCCCTTCCTCTCATCCCCATCCAGGGCTGGAAATCCCCCTTGGGATGCCTGGTTGGGATCACTCCATGCCACAAGCAGACACAGACTGTTCCAGGCTGGCACAGCTCAGTGGGTGTAACCCACCCCAGGACCCATTGGTTATCTCCAAAACCACCCCCACTGGGGTGTTCCTGCAGCCTGGGTTTGGATGCAGCTCCAAGCATGGAGTAGAGGGACACAAAGCAACTTTTATGCCCCATGCACTTCCAGGAGATTCCCAGAGCAGCCCCAGCCCTGGCTGGGGAATGGGGGCAGCCCCTGCTGCACAAAGGACAAGGGAGGATCAGAGGGTGGGGGGTGACCTCCAGCACCCCCGGGGCTGCTCAGAATAGCACCCACCAGAGGGGCCACAATGGGGGCCCTGTCTGGCCCTGGTGGCACTGAACAGGGTCCTTGAGCAGGGAGTGTCACACCACAGGAATTCTCCGGCGTCAGGGGGAAAATATTCCTCTGGAGCCGGAGCACAGGCGGCTCCTCCAGCGGGAACAGCCGGAGCTCCCGCAGCACCAGCCCCCTGAGGGCACCCAGGGGTGTCCCAAGGGCTAAGAGTGTGGGGCCACACCATTCCTTGCTCAGGTTTGGAGGTTCCCCCACCCCATTCCCAAGCACTGGGAAATTAAACTGGTGCAGTGCTGGTGGCACCACCCGGCTGGGGCGGATGGTGCCAAACCGGGGAGGGCACAGCCCCAAACGAGTCATCCCCACTCTCTCGAGACGGTTTCACACACCACCCCTCTCAACGGCCTCTGTTTTGGTTTCCTTCTTTCAAACAAGAAAAGAAGAGAAAAAAAACCCCACCTGAAACCCCCCCTCAGCACTGCACCTCTGCTGGGGCTCTGCGGTTTGTGGTTCCAACCCAACAAAACAAGTGCTCGTGGCAACGTCTCCAAAACAGCCTTCACCTCTCTCACGTGAGTGTCACCTCACTCACCCTGCCCCAGCCCCCCTCCATGGCACCGTGGTCCCCAATTCCCCCAAAGTGTTGGGGCACAGCAAAGCTGGTCCCCATCACTCGTCAGCTCAGGCCCAGCCGCCTCCTCTGCAGCTCCTGCCAGGATTGGGCAGGAGTCACACACTGGGAAGTGCTGGGAGGGCAGTGGTGGAGCTCAGGTGGAGGCGTCTCCAAAAAACAGGTGCGAAAAGAAGCAGGGAAGGACCCAGAAAGCACCTTCCTTGGGGAGCAACTTGCTTTTGGCCGTGATTATAGTTAGGACAAGAGTCAGGTGGGCAACTCTGAGCAAGAGCTGCTTTCCTGAGGCACCTCCTCTGCTCTGAGGAAGATGATGTTGGGAGGACTGGTCACAGAACCTCCCAATTTAGAAGAGATCAACTCCTGGCCCCGCACAGGACAACCCCAACAATCCCACCACGTGCCTGAAAGCATCATCCAACCTTCCTCTGAGCTCCAGAGGCATCTGGCAAAGCTCAAGGGGGTTTCATGAGCTTCCCATCCCCCCTGAGGGTGGCCCTGCAGGCCCTGAGCTGCTGTGCAACCCCAACCAGAGCAGAGCCAGAGCCAGAGCTGCTGTTCCCCCCAGCCCAGGGCTGCAGCAGCTCGGGGGGGCTCAGCCCCTCCACGCTTGGGCAGCGGCGCGTGGGGCCGGCTTTGTTTGCACGTCTGGCAGGTGGAGCAGCAGCCACTGAACCAGTCCCACCTTCAAGCTCCACACCCTGGGGAGGGGAGAAGGGCCCCAGAGGCAGAAAGCAGCAGGAGCTGCTGCTGGTCACCCCTGAGGTCACAGGGATGACCCAGAGGAGCAAGGTCACACCACCCCCTGCTCTGCACGGGGTTAGAGGGGCTGCTGTGCTGGGGAAGGGACTGAAGCACAGGGCCTGTAAGGAGAGGCTGAGGGAGCTGGGGGTGTTCAGCCTGGAGGAGGCTCAGGGGAGACCTCCTCACTCTCTGCAACTCCCTGACAGGAGGGGGGAGCCAGGTGAGGGTCAGACTTTGCTCCCAGGAACCAGCAGTAGGACACGAGGGCTGGGTCTTCAGCTGTGCCAGGGGAGGTTTAGGTTGGATATTGGGAAGAAGTTCTTTATAGAGAGAGTGATCAGCCATTGGAATGGGCTGCCCAGGGAAGTGGTGGAGTCACCATCCCTGGAGGTGTTTACAGTGCCATGGGCTGGGCAAGGTGGTGTTGGGTCAAAGGTTGGACTCTATGATCTCAGAGGTCTTTTCCAACCTCATTGATTCTGTGATTCTGGCTGCTGGGGGGGCTTCCTGCACCTCCAGATCTCCCTGCCCCAAGGGCAGGTGCCCACACAGGCAGAGCACGAAGGATGCTGATGTTTCTAGGAATGCTGCTGC
>NW_016690207.1:6171211-6189298 GCF_001604755.1 Lepidothrix coronata
ACTGGATGTGGCATCAGTGCCATGGGCTGGGCAAGGTGGTGTTGGGTCAAAGGTTGGACTCTATGATCTCAGAGGTCTTTTCCAACCTCATTGATTCTGTGATTCTGGCTGCTAGGGTGGCTTCCTGCACCTCCAGATCCCCCTGCCCCAAGGGCAGGTGCCCACATAGGCAGAGCAGGAAGGATGCTGATGTTTCTAGGAATGCTGCTGCCCAGGCTCTGGATGCCAAGGACAGAGGGATCAGTGGGGCATGGTGGGAGAGGGGCTGCTGATGGAATTTTGGATGCTGATCACCACAGCACGTGGGAGAACTGGCTGGTGGGAGCTTCAGAGCAGCAACACAACAACAAGGAGAAGGGAAGCAGCACACAAAGTGTCCTGTCAGAGACCCACTTTCTTTGGCACCAACTCGACTTTCTTGCAAAACAGCAGCTGTGCTTTCACTGCAGGGTCACTGATAACATCACCCAGAAACACAGGCTGCTCAGAGCCTTTGCACCACACACAACTCCGGGCACAGGGGTTTGGCAGCAAATGTGGGCCCCATGGACACAGCCCTGTGAATGCTGAGAGCGAGGACCAGGCTGGGATCTGGCCTGGGCAGGAAGGTTTGGTGGAGAGAAGCCTCTGGGTGCTCAGGGGAGATAACATCTCTCAGAGGGGGCTGCTCCCTCCACTGCCTCCTAAGGGCAGGATGATAACAGGATAACAACAGTCTGACAGACACACTCAAGGGGCATTAACTCTTTTGGTGCTGAGAGTGGCTTTAAAGGCATCAGCAGCTTCCCCACCAGGCAAGGCCAGCACCACCTTCAGCCTCGCAGATGTGGGATCAAGGTCTGGCTGACTCCACCTTTCCCATCCTTCTTTCCTGCCTTTCTCCCTGCACTCGAGGGAGGGGCCCTGCAGAGCCTGCTCAGTGAGGTGCAGCAGCAGCTCAGCCCAGCTGAGCTCTGGGGCTGTGGCAGCTCAGACATGAGGGCTGTGGAAAGCCCCGGCAGCGCTCGGGTCCTGCACACACAGAGCAAACAAACCCCACAGCTCAGCTCCAACCCACACAGCTGCTCCACAGAACCTAAACCAGCTCAGAGCTCCGTGGCCATCACAAAGCTGAGCCTCCCCCCGGCCAGCAGGAGAGAGGCAGCACGAGCAGCAGCAAATGCAGGGCTGGAAGGTCAGAGCCCAGGGGGTCAGTCCCACCCCACTGCTTCAGGCACAGGCTGCTCACCCTGACACACACCAGCTGGGTTTGGCCATGTGGCAGCAGGTCCCACACAGCTGCTGTGGCCATGGGAGTCACCAGGAGTAGCACAGTGCAGGATCCAGCCACTGCACAGCCCCAGAGCTGAGCCTGGCTTAGCCCAGCTGGGCTCAGGGACAGAGGGGTCTCTGCCACGTCCCAGCATGAGCTGAGCACCAGCATCCACCCACCCCAACACCACCCACCCACCCCAACGCTGCTCTGCTGCTCAGCGAGGCAGCTTAGACTGAGCTCAGCTCAGCTGAGCCAAGGTGAGGTTTAGCAGCCAACACACCCCTGACCCCTGGCTTGCCTGAATGTACCAGGTGCACTCTGTCTGCTGGCAACCCCCCCAAATCTGCCTTGATGGAGAACCACAGACTCTCCTGAGCTAGGAGGCACCCACAAGGATCATCCAGTCCAACTCCTGGCCCTGCAGACACCCCAACAATCCCATCCTGTCCCTCAGAGTGTTGTCCAAACACTCCTGGAGCTCTGGCAGCCTTGGGGCTGTGCCCACTGCCCTGGGGAGCCTGGGCAGTGCCCAACCACCCTCTGGGGGAAGAACCTTTCCCTGAGATCCAACCTGAGCCTGCCCTGACACAGCTCCAGCTGCTCCTGTGAGTGAGACTCAAGCTGGCCAAGCTTTGGCTCCAGACCCAGGTGTCCAGGGCTGGCCCTCCCTGCAGCCATGGAAACGGAACTTCACCAACTCCAGAGCAATCACATTTCTCCTTCAAAGGAAAGATAAGAAAATTGCATCAACCTCTATCTGAGCAACCATGGCAACTTGTCAAACTAGGTCAAGATGTGGGGGCAGATAAGGCAGCTTTGAGAAGCTCTCAGAGCTGGTGAAGAACACATCAAACCCCAAGAACACACCAAACCCCAAGAACACACCAAACCCCAAGAACACACCAAACACTGATGGAGCTTCCGCCAAAATGCACCTTCTCAGCCCAGGCTGCGCCTCCCGGGGCAGATACCATCAGAGATGTGCTGTGACAGGGCACTGGGCCACCTCCCTGGGCCACCACCACGAAAACAGGGCCCTGGCAACAAAACCTGACAAATATTGTCGAGTTCTCAACCCCCAGAAAGCCCTGGAGATGTGATGGCCCAGCCCCACAGGGTGCCTTTGGGTGCTGGGTGTGGGCTCAAGGAATCCACTGAGGGGGAAATGGAACATGAGGGTCTTGTTTGGGGGCCCTGGGCTGTCAATCCCCTGCTCTGCTCGTTTGGAGGCTCCACCTCCTCCCCAGAGCCACAGCCAGAGCCCAGACACCGAGTTCCTCCGCTGGAGCTGCGAGACAGCACTTCCTCCCCCAGTAAAGTAAAAGGAGTGCAGAGCAAAGCAAAGAAAGCACCAAAAGCTCTGCCTGAGTCCCCCACTCCTTGCTTAGCCGGCCCAAGACAGCCTCCAGCAGTTCTGGGCAGCCTGAGTGGCATTTCTTGGCAGAAATGCATCAGCAGAGTTTGAGAGTGCCCGGTTCTCCTCCAGTTTGTGACACAACATGTCCTCACTCGCTCTTGCTGCTCTCACAGCTACCCAGCTCTGCTCTGCACCCACCCTTGGCACGGAAAGCTGAAGGTGCTGACGGGCCAGAGGGCTTGGAAAGGGTCAGAGGACACCTCTGGAGTCACCTGCCTGCAGAGATCACCTGCCCAGAGCCCATTCCCAATGGCAAAGGGGATGTGGTTGTACAAGGACTGATTATTGCTCAGCAGCCTTTGGAGAGAGCAAGCAGAGCCCCAGCCCAAGGATTTCTGAGTGATCCTGGATTTTCCTCTCCACATTTAAAGTCTCTCAAGTGAATCAGTGCAAATATAAATACAAAATCAGGCGTTCCCACTTATTGATCCCACAGAAGTGCCTGGGCCAAGGGATGTTCTTCTCAGCTCAAAGGGGGGCTTCAAATGAGGTGAGGGAAAATGTTACACTGCACAGAGGGTTTGGAATTGTGCTCTGGCATTGCAGGAACCCAAGTCCCCCCTTCCTGGTGGCACCAGGCCAAGGACAGCCTTTGGGGTGCTGCTATTCCTTGGAAAAGCACAGGGTCCAGCTCTGACTTCAGCTCCTGCCTCTCTGCGGGGGTGGTTCTTTTCCACTCTTTTCCATGAGCTACAGCAAATGTGGAGGGAAACATCCAGCTTGGAAAACAAGAGCTCCTAGTTCTGCCAGCACCTCTGTGCCTCAGTTTCCCCAGATGTTAAAATTCATCCAGTGCTCCTTCCCAGGCACTGGATACCCAAAGCACTTCCAAAGGCATTGCTGGGAGAAAATGGGAATAAAAACTGCAAGTCGTGGTCCCTGGTCTCTTTTTTCAGGAACAGCAATTTCCATGGCACAGCAGAGGATAAGAACCTGGGCATGGTCCCTCCTACCCCTCCTGCCTCTTCCCACCACACCCCCCGAGCCAAAATCCTTTCAGGAACAGCAGAGCACACTCATATTTTGTACAGCCTTTGTATATACTTTGTATAGACTTGGTCTCATTGAGCAGGCAGGGCTGAGCTCTCTTTCTAACTAAAGCTATAGCAACAAACCACTTCCTTTTCTGCACTCCTAAAATTATCTCCCCACCTCTCCTTCCTCCTACCCCTCTCCCCACCCTCACAAAAAGCTCGAGATCAGCCCCAAGATGAGCCGAGCGTGGGAGATTTCAGGGACAGTCACACCTCAGGATCTGCTCTGAACCTGCTGATCCTTATCTGCACAAACTCTTTCCACCGGCTGCTCCCAGCTGGGGCAGGAGAGATCAGCGTGTGCAGAGCAAGGGGAGCTGGCAGGAGCTGCCCTGAGTTCCACTCGGAGCACAGGGAAAAGCCATGGAAAGGATGAGCTCAGTTTTAGCTGGAAGCCCCATCCCATCTCCGTGGAGATGCCAGGTTGCTGCAGGGCTGTCACACCACAGGAGTTTCCATGGCCTATCACCTCCTCATCTCTCCCAGATGAGAATGGAAAATGTTTGGGACTGCTCTGGCACCATCCCAGCCCTGCCTCACACCAAGGTACGGAGCAAAAGCCAGGGATTCCCTGTGCCAGAAGGGGAGAGGATCATTCCCATCCCACCCAGCAGCGCTGGGGATGCAGCTGCTCCTGCCTGAGGGGGGAACCAGGGGTAGCCAACACGGTGTCAGAGGGGGAATGTGGGCTCTCTGCCACCCCGTGCTCCCAGGGATCCAAGCAGACACCAGCTCCTTCCAGCCCCAGCCAGGTGGGAATGGAACAGCAGGCCTTCCCTCAGCCAGGTCCCACATCCTGCAGGAGCTGTGGGATGCCCACCCTCAGAGGAGCTGCAGCCCTGGGGGGCTCTGTGCTCTCAGAGGTGTCTGAGGCATGGGGCTGAGCCCAGAGACCCCCAAACCCTCCCTCACAGCCCAATAAACACAGACCTTGGGCACCCCAGAGAGCCCCAAACCCCTCCCTCACACCCCACTGCAACACAGACCTTGGGCACCCCAAAGACCCCCCAGCACCTCTCACTTACAGCCCAATAAACAGCAACAAAAGCCTTGGGCACTCCAGAAACCCCCAAACCCCTCGCTCACACCCCACTGCAACACAGACCTTGGGCACACCAGAGACCCCCCAAAACCCCTCACTCACATCCCACTGAACCAACAGACCTTGGGCACCCCACAGACCCCCCAAAACCCCTCACTCACAGCCAATAAACAGCAACACAGACCTTGGGCACCCCAGGGAGTCCCAAAGCCCTCCCTCCCAGCCACTGCACCCACAGCCCTTGGGGGCTCTGCCGGGTGCTGGGGATGATCCTCCCTGGAGGTTTCCCAGGGAATGGGGAATCCCTACCTGTGTATCCAGCCAGGGCAGCAGCAGGAATGACGGGCTTGTCCTTGTTCATGTCGGCCCGATCCCGAACATAGTCCTTGAAGGTGCCCTTGGGCTTGTGGCTGGGCAGGGTGGCGGGATAGTCCTCGGAGTCGAAGCTGTCGTAGGACGGGACGCGCTGCAGGCTCTGGAAGGAGGACTGGCTGCTCCAGGACTGCGTCAGCCGGTCACAGCTGTCGTAGCTCTCGATGCTCTCGAAGGAGTCCTGGCCTCCCAGTTTGCCTGGGGAGCAGCAACAGCAGGTGAGGGGTGATGGGCAGCACACGAGCTTCACCTGCCTGCTGGGCGGGCACCTGGGGCTGCCCCACCACCCCTCAGCTCCCAGGGAAGGGCAGCCTGGACCTGAACCCATCATTCAGACCCCTGGAAAACTTCAGAGAGAGACAGAGGCAAAACCTCCAGGGCTGACTGGAAATGATCCTCCTCTTTCAAAAAGGCAACATCAGAGAAATAATTCACTTTACATATTCCAGACTGAGTTCAGGTGCCTAAACATAGGCACTCCAGGGCCTCTTTATTCAGAGGGTGGGGAGGCCCTGGCACAGGTTGCCCAGAGAAGCTGTGGCTGCCCCTGGATCCCTGGAAGTGTCCAAGGCCAGGTTGGATGAACCTTGGAGTAACCTGGGCTAGTGGAAGGTGTCCCTGCCCATGGCAGGGGGTGGAACTGGCTGAGCTTTAAGGCCCCTTCCAACCCAAACCATTCTGTTACTTTATGGTTTCTATGATTCTCTTCCTGCTGAAGGACATGGGGGTCCCCAATAAATCCCCTGTTCCCTCTGCCAGCCCCATACAAACACTGCTCAGGCCCATCCACGGGCACTGCACCAGCTCCTTTACTTTTGATGTTTCCTCCAGAACTCCACAGCAGCCCTTTCTTGCCATATGTTACAAGCAGCTTCCACCCCCAAATCCCCAGGGAGCATCAGATTTGATGGAGGAGGAGAGCAAAGGGCTGAGAGCTCAAGCAGCTCTTTTCCCAGTTCTGGTAAGGTGAGCACAGCTGGATTGTATCAAAGCTGCTCTCTGGGGTATTTTTAGTAAAAACCAGAACACGAGAGGCCAGATCCTCAGCAGTGCTGATTTACACCCACTGAAGACAGCAATACACCCTCTGTACTTAAAACAGAGCTAAAAAAGGAGCCAAAGAACAAGCTGAGGCTGCTCCTCTGATCTCCCTTACGCTGCTGATTGCTCAACATCTTTCCTGACAAACTACGAGCGTAACAGGATCATTCAAGTTCACTAATTTCCCAAACCAAGCTAAAAACAGCTGCTGGGATTGTGCAAGAGCTCCTGGAGAAATTTCCATTGGCAGAGCTACCCACAGCCTGGGCCTGGACAGTGGATCCCAGGGGAAGGGGAACGTGGAAGGGTGCTGGCACACTCCCGAAATAGTTGTTGTGTTGTAGTTTGAAGAGCACTTGCTGTGAAAAGACTCAACTAATGAAGGCTCTGCCCTGATTGCTGGCCTGGAATCCTCAGATGTTTGGATCCATTGGTATATCCATGTTTCAAACTCACTTTTGGTTTTATGCCTTTTATTTTTTTTTGAGAATTCCACAGGATACACTTCAATGCTTTCCTGAATCCTGCTAAAGGAGAACAACACTGCAGTGTGTGCACATTAATTGGCATAACCAACTCCCTGAGCAGTCCTGCAGCACGACCTCACTTAGAAAAGGACTTAAAAACCTGACAGGGATGTGGTTTGTATCAATCCATTGAAAATTCACCTCAATTTGGCCTAACCGAAAAAACCAAGCCTTGCACTAGCCCAGGAAAAGCTTAGAAGAATTTGACAGCTCCACTTTCTAGGCAGGAGCCCTCTCTGAGATAAGGCAGAGTGAAACAATTCCCATGGGACCACAGAATTCACTCCTAAAGCCCCCACAAAAGACAATTGACTGGCAAACCCTCTCCCTGAGTGATGCTCAAGGGCCTGACTGTGAGAGACTCAACTTCTAAGATAATGCAAGGTAAACACAGACATAAATCTAAATTAACTGGGCTCTGCTTTCTATTAAAGCTTCTTTCCACCCTTCTGGGAGGATTTCTGCCACCAAAGGCCCTTTCCAGGGCTGAAATGTGTGTTAGTGTGAGCACAGCCTGTTGGAATCATTCTATCAAAGTCTTTGCTAACAACAGCATTAAGGGCTTTTTCCTCCCTCCCCTGAAACCATTTTTAGGTTTGCCACTGAGCACAGGCCCAAGGTACAGTTGCAAAAGCCTTCCTGGATCATTACATTTCGAGGAGAATTATGAAATCACCTGTGTCAGAGAAAAGGTCGAGAAAAGGGAAAGGCACTGACGAAATTCAGGCAGAAAAACAACCACAGAAAGAGGAGTTCACCCAAAATTATAACCCTGTGCCCTCCTGGCTCATCCAGGTCACCTCTGCCAGAAGGAGAGGTAATAATACAGATAATGACTTCCCTGGCAGACTGGAAGAAGAATGGGAAGCTGCAGCTGAGCTGCTCTGAGCTGGGATGTGCAGAGCAGAGCTGCAAAGGGGAGGCAGCACCTCCCCAGCTCCCAGAGCTGAGAAAGGGTTTTAAATGTTCCACATCCAGCCTGGCTCACAGCAACACATCCCCACAAGGAATTTGAGGCTTGGGGACACCTGGATTCTATTCAGGGGGTGGTGGCAGGTCAGATCCCTTCCCTGTGCCTCAGGTTCCCTACCTGGAATCAGGAGACAATGAAGCCCCTTTGTCGGTGACTTTGAGCTCTGTGGGTTCAGTTTTTGCTCTGATGGAGGTTGGGAGCACCTGCCCCTCACCCTGCACCAGGTGAGGTGGCTACAAAGCACTGGGGCAGCTGGGCCCCATGTGTTCTGAATTTAATAATATTAACTGGAAAGGTATTTGGGCTCAGATCCTCCGAAGTGCTCAGGTGTTTAAATCCCATCACCTCAACCAGGAATCATGTACCTCTAACTCTTGGGAGATGTCAGGCTGTAGCAGGAGGATTCAGGGGGTCTTTCAGCTCTGCTGCTGCCTCAGCCCCTGACATCTGCACCTCCTGACAAAGCCCAGGGCTTGGATTCAGCAGAATATCCATGGAGATAATGGACAAAGATTTTGGATCATCAAGTGTAAAACTCTTCAGAGCCCTTGACAGTAATTCCTGATGAGAACTTGTGAAGAATTTGTAGGGGTTTGCCTGATCTTCTAAAAAAATGGTATTTATACAACCACCAGCAGTTTGTCCTCCCCAGTAGCTTTAAAGCTTAAAAATTTCACCCGAGTTTGACATCAAAGCCCAGCGCCAGAAATGGCACATTTTTGCAGATGTTGTAAAAACAGGCAGTGGAGGAGAGAAAAGAAAGACCTTTTTCATGTTTTCCCTGGAGGAGAGAAAAGAAAGACCTTCTTCAAGTTTTCTCTGGGAAGAAAGGCAGGGAGGGCTCAAAGCCACCAGGGGATCCAGCTCCAGAAGACACATGTGTTGGGAAAAGGCTCCCTGGGGACATCTCCCAGGGGAGGGAAGGCAGCACGGATGTTGTTACAGGGAGAACAGGAAGAAGGGCATGGTCTGAAGCTGTGCCAGGGGAGGTTTAGGTTGGATATTAGAAAGAATTTCTTTCCAGAGAGGGTAATCAGCCATTGGAATGGGCTGCCCAGGGAAGTGGTGGATTCTCCATCCCTGGAGGTTTTTAAGATGAGACTGGATGTGGCATCAGTGCCATGGGCTGGGAACCACGGCGGGGTTGGATCAAGGGTTGGACTTGATGATCTCGGAGGTCCCTTCCAACCCAGCTGATTCTGTGATTCTGAGATTCTAAGTCAAGCAAACCCTGGGTTTAGCCCCAGCTTTACCTCTGCTGGCACGTCCCATGCACATGTTGTCTGGTGTGACCACCTCCTGCTTGATGCTGAAGTAGTCTGTCTGCAGGGGGTCCGCGGGCAGCGGGTCCCGCAGGATGACCGAGGGATAGTCGCTCTCGTACTTGAGGGACAGCAGCTCCTCGGAGCTGATGGGGTGCAGGGTCTGGTAGGACTCTGTGATGAAGCTGGGCTCCGAGAACTCCGAGGGAGGCACACACTGGGCGTGTTCAATGCCATAACCTGGGGGCAGAACAGGAACGTCAGAAACAGTCCCGAAAGCTCAAAGAAACCCGGTCCCTCTCCAGCCTCCCCATCCCCAGGGAGACCTGCAGTGCCTGTGGATATAAAACACCTGGAACAGCTGGGAACTAGTTTTGGGAAAGGTTTCTAAAAGCTACAGAGGTGGTTTCTAAAAGACTTTTGGCTGAGGTTTCTAAAAGTTTATCCTGTCCTATAAATGCAGTAATTTAACAAAATCAGGCTTCCTCAGCCATCACCAACGTGCTTCCCTTGAGCAGAGCTGCCAGAGGCAAAGAGCTGGAAAATCAGGAAGAATGGAATCTCACAAAGGAGATATAGGGCAAAATGATGACTGTAATAGGTGAACCATTTCCATAGTCCCCTCTCCTCACTGGCCAGAGCCTGGAATCCTGATTCTCTGAGTCATGGAATCACGGAATCATGGAATCCCAGACCAGTTTGGGTGGGAACGGACATTAAAGACCACTCTTTTTCACCCCCTGCCACAGGCAGGGACACCTTCCACTAGCCCAAGTTGCTCCAAGCCCCATCCAACCTGGCCTTGGACACTTCCAGGGATGGGGCAGCCACAGCTTCTCTGGGCAACCTGTGCCAGGGCCTCCCCACCCTCCCAGGGCAGGATGTCTCCCTAACACCTCACCGAAATCTCCCCTCTCCAGGTCAGCTGGGGTTTTTAGCTGGTTCATGAAATACTCCCAGATTTCCAATCTTCTTCCAGAACATCTCCAAAGCAACAGCAATGGGAAGTGCAGGAGTGAGACTGAGGACTCATCCCTTTCCTTGCCAGGCTCCTTCCTAGCAATCCAGAATCAAGCCTTCTTCCCCCATTCCCTTCCTTTTTAAATATGTTTTTAACAATTCCCAGTACTCAGGAGTGATGAGGTCTCTTTCAAGGTCTGCTGAGCTACAGCTTCAAACAAACGTCACTTGCAAAATCAGACCCCAAAAATACAGATGGCTCCTAAATAAACCCTCAGCCCAACATGACTTTGCACAAGTCCTCATGTGATGCAGACAAATCTCTCCCAGGAGGCACTTCCATGCCTGGAAGCACTGGAGTGACACTGCTAATTGAGACTTACTAACGAAGTAGTCGGAGGTGTAGCGGGATTCGGGATACGTCGTGTTCGCTCCGTTTGCTGGGTATGGTTTCACCTCTTCTGCAAAGAGGAAAGGAAGGAAATGTCACACACTTGTGCTCTGCAAGACTTGTTGTAACACAGAGAGGTCTGAACTTCCTAAAATGCTCCTCTCTGGGTTAAACTGGGACGTTCAAAGGAACAGAAATTAATTAAGAGCTGAAATCCCATAGAAACTTGATGCACTTTGGGAATTCTTGCTGCAGGTATGGCCAGATTTAAAGCAAACCAACCCGACCCACAGAGCAACAACTTTCTCAATCAGAGGCTCCAGGTGGTTCTGAAACACCAGTTGCATCATTTCCTTGCTTGCCTTGGTCTTTGTTGTCTTCCATCCTCCCGAGGGTTGCTGATCACGCTTCCATGTGTGAGCTCCTGAAAAAACTCACCTTACAAGGGCAGTTGTTTCCCTGAAACCCCCTATTTTTAGACCAGCAGTAGGTGTGTGCAAGGGAGTGGGTAACACATACCAAACCCAGCTCCTCTAAGCCCTAATTAATGCTAATTCCCAGCCTATGCAGCACCTGATGCAGGGAGAACATTCCACATCCAAAAACGCTTTGTCCCACTGTCCATGACCCAACTCCTGGCCCAGACTTCACTGTGTATGTGTGGGCAGGATGCCAAATTTTAGCCTCTCTATAGGCATAATTCACTGGGAAAGAGCACAGAGCACATCAAAGCACAGATTCCCTGCTCCCTGTTGCTTTTTCCAAGCCCTTCGGTGCTCCCGGGCTTGGCGCTGGATTCGCTTTCCCACACAAAAGCTGCTCCTCCCCTGAGCAGTTTTTCCATGAACACCTTTCTCATTCCAACATGGCATTGTGGGCACAGATCCTGGCACGGGAGATTTTCTTTCCTTTGCAGAGGGCAACCAAAACAAACCCCCCCGGGCAGCTCTGGGCTGGGTTTGTCTCTGCCGAGGCTCAAGAGGAGCCGAGCGAAGACAACGCACGTTCGCTCGCGAGGAGCCTAATTTTGGTCCCTCTCCTGGGGATTGCAGGGTGGAAAATATTCCCTAACAAAAGGAGGGTTTGTGCAAACACAGAGAACTAATGAGAAAAGCTCTTCTGCTCTCCCCGTGGTGGCTGCCAAGGCACAGGGTGGGTGACCACAGAGCAGGAGAGCAACCTTGGGCTGCGCTCGCATTCACTGCTGGGAACCGAGGGGGTTATTTTAGGAAGAAATTTGGGAAAATACGCCTGAAAATACCCAAATCCAAGCAGGGAAAAGTGGCCCATCTGCTACCTTTTTATAACCCTGAGCAGTCTGTGGTAGGTGAGTCACTCAGAGCTCCCAGGGGAGGTCAGCCCAGGGGACAGCGAGGTCACAGCGTGTCCCAGTGCGACCCCAGGGACAGGGGCAGGTAAAGCCAAACATTTTGGGGTTAACCACCACCCCCAGCACCAACACCCCCAAGGGATGCTGGTGGGTGGATGGGGAGGATGGAGAGACAAGTTTGACCCTGATCTCTCCACACATCCCATCCCCAGGAGCAAAGTGCAGCCCCCCAACTCCTCCTGGCTGGGGAAAGACCTGTCAGGGACAACTTTGCACCTTCTGTTCATGCAGCACCAGCACAGCCCAGGCCTTGCCAGGGGTTGGAGATGAGCTGCCACTGACACGAGCCCTGTGGCCCACAGGGAACAGAAATCAGGCCTCAGAGTTATTTCTTAGAAGTCCTTGGTTACACCCCAAACACTTCACAGATATTGCCCTGCTGGGAAACGTGCTCAGAACCCACCAGAGGAGAGAGGGCTCAGCTTGTGCAAGAGGGACAAAGTCCCCAGGAAAGCCAAACACAGAAAGGAGATTTCTTGGTTCCCAGGGCTACACTAAAAGTGTGGAGACACTCAGAAATTCAGCTTTATCCTTTTCCTGCCTTTTGGAAGAAGAGTTACAACAGGAGCAAAGGTTTCCAGCTGCTTTGTGAAAGCTCCTGGCTATCCCAGACCTTTGGTATCCTCAAGACTGCAGTGTCTGAACAGCCTGGTGTTTGTCAGTGCTATATGAAAACATGATTCCCACTTTCCTGTGGAATTACAGCTCCAAGTTCATCTCCACGTGTGGAGAATCTACAGGAAGGAGCTGCACACCCAGCTCTGATGCCTCAGCCAGTACCTGCAGCACATCCCACCCCTCTCCGGTGAGTTATAGCCCCAAAAATCACAGAATTACAGAATCATCAAATGGTTTGGGTTGAAATGAGCTTAAAGATCATCTTGTTCCACCCTTCTGTCACCTCCAGGGACACCAGGAAGGTTGTGGGAAGGTACAAGGAATGGCTCATAGCAAGGAGAAATGGGCCTGACCACAAGGTTTTGCTCTGTTTGGTTAAAGTACCTGCTGTTGATATAAGCACTCAACAAAAAACAAGCAAAAGAAGAACAACACAGATAAAGAGTGAGAGAGCAGAAAAACAGCCTGTCCTCCCCAGAGCCTGTGTTTACCTTCTGAAAACCACAGGTAGCAATAAAATTAGTAATTGGCAATTAGCAGCCATTTGTCAATGGTTTCCTGGAAGGAATAACTGTGCTCCCCCTCCCCTTCCTGCCACCAGGGTCAGTAGGACAGCACAGGGGATGTTCCAGGAAAGCAAAGAGCTCTGCACAAAAAGGAGCTGGAAAAGGAGCCCGGGGGCTGCTGCTCCTGCTCATGGCCCAGGCCAAGGTGTTCAGCTCTTCTCCTGCTCTTTGGATACAATCCCAGCATTTCCTGGGCATCCAGACACTGAAAATCAACAGCCAAAATCAACCTGTGTGTCCCCAGCCGGTGACAACCGGATGCTGTCACACAGGGACTGGCAGAGATGGCTTCTCATCCCAAAATGTGAAACACCCTTTTTGGGACATGAAACACCTTTTTTGGGACACAAAAGAAAGCAAAGCAGCTTCCAATCACTGCTAGGAAACGAGGGTGGGATCTTGGCGGTGTTTTTGTGCCCAGTTCTCCTGGAGGAAGCACTAAAATTCACAACAGGAGTTGAACAAGCTGAGGAAAAACGCTCTGGAAAATCCCACCATGGATTCCAGGCAGGCAGAGTGTCCCTGCCCGTGGTGGGTTCCTGCCAAGCATCCGGCACAAACGCTCTGCCAGTTTCAAGTAGTACCAGGATTTGCTTTGCCCACTATCAGTGGGGATGCCCATTTGGAATCCTACTGTAAAGCTGGGCTTTGTAGGATGTTTTTCCTGGAATTAAAGGCCAAGGTGAACACTCAGTGCTCTTTGGAAAGCCCCAAAACCAGGCTGGCTGGGACAGTGGGAATCATTCCCCGCCGAGACTCACAGGCCTCACCTTTCTGCAGGATCTCCAGATGTTCCCAAAGGATGTCTCCCACAAAGTCAGGCGCCAGCTCCAGGAAGCACTCCTTGCCCAGGGCACAGAGGGCAGCTCCATTCATGCAGAACTTCTGGAAATCCACCTCCTTGAGGCTGAACTCGTTGACCGCCCACATCACCCAGTCCCGCACGTGCGTCTCCGTCCACTGCTGGGGATCTGCAGGAGGGATCCAAGAGTGAGCAACCACGAGCAGCTTTCCCGGGAAAACAGGGCACAAACAGTGCTCCAGCTGCACAGCCTCAGCCCATGGAGACTGGCAGCCCACTGGCACCAGGGTGGGGAGGGAACACCACACCCAGTTTGGCTCAGCCCCATTGAACACATATTTCAGACAATCAGCTTTGGATTTGTTTGGGACTTCCAATAATCTCATCAGTTCTCTGACTCCCTTCTCCCACCCTTTTTCTCTGATTTTTGGGTTCTCCCTGTCACCAGTTTGACTTGTTGTACTCCCTGCTGCTTCTCCCTATAGTGGAGATGACTTATCCACATTTTTCCAGCTGAAGCTGCTGAGAAACAAGGCAATCCCACCTGAAGAGAACCAACAAAGGGATGGCAGACTTGGAGAATTCATGGAGAATTCCAGGCAGTCTGGCTGGAGGACACAATCCCTGTGGATACCAGGGCTGCTGGGAAGAGCCTGTCTCACCTTTGGGAATTCCCAGCCGCTGCTGCTCCTTGGCGAAGCCGCTGAACGTGGCTTTCAATGCCTGGGACATCATTTCCTTGCTGCTGGGAGTTAATAAAGGCACATCGGCACATTCCATGTCTGCAAAAGAGCAGGAGAGAGAGATGGCCATGAGGACACAGGAGTGGGAAAGGGGCCAGGAGTCATGCTGGCCAGGTGACACAGTGCACATGGAATGTGCTGCTGGAATTGGACAGTGAGACCAAAGACCTTTCCAGACATCAACCTGCTGGGCTTCATCATCCCAGGAGTGTCGGGAGCCCGGGACAAAGCTGAGCAGCTCCAGATACCAAGAAAGGAAAAGAATCCCACACCAGGGTGAGCAAGGAAAGAGGGAAAAAAGTATCCCTAAATTCCCGCTCAATTGTCCCAGTCCAGAGACAAACAAGGGGAAAATTAAAGAGTCTTAGAAAATCCTTTATTCCAGAAAATTCTTCCCTGGGAGGGTGGCACAGGTTGCCCAGAGAAGCTGTGGCTGTCCCATCCCCAGAAGTGTCCAAGGCCAGGTTGGAGCAACCTGGGATGGTGGAAGGTGTCCCTGCCCATGGCAGGGGGAGGCACTGGATGGGCTTTAAGGTCCCTTCCAACCCAAACCAGTCCAGGATTCCATGATTCCATGAGAAAGGGAGCTGCCAGCAGGCTGAGAAAGGATGGGGAACCAGCAGAAAACTCATCTGAGGAGGAAGGGAAAACAAAGAGCTGGAAAATCCCTCATTAACCCGGAGTTACATCATGCCTAGCCCGTGGCACCGAATGACAGATCCAGGGGAGTCAGGAAGGACGTGCAGCCACCCTATGGGAGAGAGGGGCCAGGCCAAGCCAGGCCTGCAGTGAGCCCTGAGGAGAAGCAAACCTCATCCTGCTTTTTTTTTTTTTATACCTTTTTCTGATTTGTTTGGAAGGAGGTGGATATTTGTAGCCAAAGAGTTTCACAGACAAAAGCAACTGTTTGAGAAAAAAATTGGAATAAAGGTTTGGCTCTTTTTCCTACTTTATAAGTATTCCTGAAAAACATCTTTGATGGAGAAGGAAAGCCTCCCACAACCACCATCCCAAAAACTGAACTTTACCGGCCTCGTATGGAAATCTTCCACCTGAGCTTGGTTTAGCACTGTAGCCTAGTGGAAGTTTTTCCATGAAAACTCAGTGGAAAAACGACAACACGGGCAAACTCTTGGGTGTTTTCATGAATATCTGGACATGGACATGAAAAATCAAAGAATTCTCCGTTTTGTGGGAATGCCACCACGGATTTCCATGGCTCTAAGTTCGTTTCAGCTCTGATTTAATGAGCAAAATGCTGGTCAGTGCTTGTTTTAGACAGTGTTGAGTGAATCCCTGACAAAATATGGATTCAAGGCTGGACACAGTGCTGCAGTCCCCAGTGCAGCAGAGGTGCTTCCCAGTCTGACCCGGTCTGGGGGTCCTGCTCCACTCACATCCTCCACAGCCAAACTCCTGGGCATCACTTCAAGGCCAAACAACACAATGTGGGGGTTTTTTTCCAAGTGGGAATCTCAGGGTTGGACCAATAGGATTATTGGGCACTGGTGGAATCACCACTGGTGGAATCACCATCCCTGGACCTGTTCAAAAGACATGTGGATGTGGCGCTTGGGGACGTGGTTGCATGGTGGGATGGCAGTGCCGGGGGAATGGTTGGACTGGATGATCTGGGAGGGCTTTTCCAACACAAATGACTCTGTGATTCCATGGATAAGCTCTGTAGCACAGGGTGAGGGTGAGGGTGACCGTGACCAAATCATCCTCTGGATGCAATGAATGCAGTTCCACTGCCAAGCCAAACAGAGCAACTCCTCTGCCTCCATTTCTGCCCCTTCCACCTCTCAGCCCCCACTAAAATCAAGGCTAAAATCAGCCCTTCTCTTTAACCCCCTCCCACCTCAGTCTACAAGGGACTCAAGGAATGATTTGCAGACTCTCTGCTCAGGCAGGACCAGTAAAATTCCTGACCCCAAGTCTCTGGGGACCCAGTTCCTCCCCACATAAATCCAGGATTGCTGCCACAGTGGCAGCATCAGGACCTTCGAAAGAAAATCCCACATTCAAGGGCTATTTGGCAAATTACACTTCATTATTTACTGGATTTGGCTGGAGAGGGCACGGAAAAATGAGCAGCCACCCTTGTTATCTCTGTTCCCCATCTGCTGCCTCGAGATAACACTGGGAGAAAGTGGTTCAGTGCCCCTTTCCCTTCATCCTCATGTTACATTTTAATGCTTTGCTTTCTGTGGTTTCAGGGACCACCCAGGAATCCCTCCCCTCCTTGCCTGGTTAAACAGCAGCTCCTGCTCCCGCCTGCCATGGGAAGATGAGTCAGAGTCGGGCTGAGAAAACAGTTCTAACCCCAATTTTTACACTGAATCACTCGTGAAAACCTGTGTGGAGGTGACTTCCTTAGGCGAGACACCACGAGCAGGGCGAGGGAGGTGAAAAAACGTGGGTTTATCTCTGCAACAGCAAATATCTCTCCCTGATCCCCCCTGTTTTCTCCTGCAGGGTCCGTGGGGTTGGGTTTGTTCAGACCCAGAATCAATTTTTCAGTAGCGGGGGGATAAGGTTTCGGTTTAGGAAGGTGAACGCTGAGCTCTGCACAAACAACATGTCAAAACAGGGGAGACTTAAAAGTGATTCCCAGGGAGAGGTCATGGAGAAGCAAACAGTCTGTTTTCAAATAAAAAAACCCCCATGCCAGAGGAGGGTTTCTATTTAAACACCAAAAGCAGCCCAAATGTGCATTTCAAGGCTTCTCCTTGAAGATATGTTGTACTCGGCAGATTTAGGGTTGAAACATCATCTATTTTTTCCTGTTAAATCGTAGCTGCTTGTTCACATTTCTGCAGAGGACAGAGCAGCCCCAAAGCCCTGAGCCTGCAAACGCTCCCTGAAGCCTTGGTTTGGTCAGCAGGGTCCCACAGCTCTGTAAAACTCACATGGGTAAAACCAAACGTGGGTGAAAAGCTCTGCAGACGTGTTTGTGGGCAAGGCTTGGCTTTGTGACCTGAGAAACACATGGGGGATGGAGAGTTTTTAATCTAAATTCTGTCTCTGCTGGTTTGGAGATACTAAAGTTACTTAAATATCCTTTTCTTTGTTAAACCCTAAGTGTATGAGGAGCATGATGGGCTTCACCCAGCTCTGCATGGTGTAACTTGGGGTGTTCTGTGCAGGGCCAGGAGTTGGACTGGATGATCCCTGTGGGTCCCTTCCAAACAATTATAATTCCATGAGCTTTGCTGGGTGCTGGGTGCATGGGGAGTTCCTTCCCATGGAGGAGAATCCAGCCTTGGCGATGTCCTCCAGTTTGGGATTCCTAAAGCTCAGAGCCCAGCACAGCTTCGGGAACAAAAGCAACAAGCCAGGCTTAGCTCGCCTGGTTTCAGCTTTCCCCGCCATCTGAAACCTGTTTCCAAGAGTTTGATCAAATCTTGCCCAAATCAAACACGTCCCTTTGCGCCCCTCCTGCTGCCCACAGAGCACACACACCAGGGACAGAGCCAGCCCTGGGCAAACAGAGCACACAGAGCACACACAGAGCACACACAGCACACACACAGCACACACAGCACACACAGAGCACACATAGAGCACACACAGCACACACAGAGCACACACAGCACACACAGCACACATAGAGCACACACAGAGCACACACAGCACACACACAGCACACACAGCACACACAGAGCACACACACATGGGACAGAGCCAGCCC
>NW_016690207.1:6190335-6220705 GCF_001604755.1 Lepidothrix coronata
CACAGCACACACAGAGCACACATAGAGCACACACAGCACACACAGAGCACACACAGAGCACACACAGCACACACAGCACACACAGAGCACACATAGAGCACACACAGCACACACAGAGCACACACAGCACACACAGCACACACAGCACACATAGAGCACACACAGAGCACACACAGAGCACACACACAGCACACACAGCACACACAGAGCACACACACACGGGACAGAGCCAGCCCCGGGCCCGGCTGTTCCACTGAACTCAGCTGAGAGAGTTCAGGGCTTTAATGGCCAAAGCCAGCGCGGCAGCAGGGCCCAGGCGAGCTGGGTTTGCTGGCTGAGCTTATGAGGCCCATCAAAGCCTCCCTGCCACGGCTGCCACGTGCACTTGGCTGCCTGGATGCCACGTCCTCCCTCTGCACCCCTGCCCCGACAGGGAACTGCCTTTGATTTTCCTCCTGGGAGAGCGGGCAGGGTGTGAGGGGTTGATTTTTAAGTACTACCAGGAGCTGCAGTCGCCCTGGAAAATTGTGTCACCAGCAGCTCCAGCATCTGTGCAGCAGAGAGAAGTGATTTGCCTCACACAAGGGAGGCAGAGAGGGACAACTTCTCATCTGGCCACAGTTTTCCAAAGCTTCACCAAACCAGAACCCTCCAGCTCCCTGATATCCCTGGGAATGGGACTTTGGACAGACAAGAGGATAATGACAACCCTGACATCCCCTCTGTACCCCAGATGGGTTCTGCTAAAGGGGACCTGCCCAAACCCCCAAACCCCACGTGGGACACGGAGCCTGAGAAAACCCACAGCAGAGAGGCCGAGATCACCGAGTTCATCCCCCAGCCAAATTCCCACTCTGCTCTCACCAGGCTCCACTTGGATAAACTATTTCCACACATCTGATCTTATTAAAGGCCTGGGATTTACAAACTTTAGGGATTTTGACCTTAAAACGCAAGAAGCTCCTCTGCAGGCCAGAGCAGCTGATTGCACAAGGGCAAGAAATGGAAAATAAAGAAGATGCTCTGAGCACAGGGATGGGAGCAAAGGCATCTGTCATTTCAGTTCCCACTCGGGGTCACTGACTCCTCAAAGCTCCCCTCGGCCACTCGCTTTTTTTTTCCATCTCAGCCCCAGTGTGTCCTTGTCTGGTGTCCTGTGTGGAGATGCGTGTACAGAGGGTCAGAGTGGAGCCACCTGACCCCGCAGCCACCTCGGAGGGATGGACACCAAGGTCAGGAACCCAGCGTGCCCAGTGTCCCCCTCCTCCTCCTCCTCCTCCCAGGCCCAGAGCATGAGGAGAACATGGGGATTGCAGGGTGGCTTGACAGAGGTCCAGGGACAAGGGGGAAAAAATGGCTTTGAAATGAAATAGGATAGATTTAGATGAGATTTTAGGAAGATATTCTTCCCTGTGAGGGCGGGGAGGCCCTGGCACAGGTTGCCCAGAGAAGCTGTGGCTGCCCCAACCCTGAAAGTGTCCAAGGCCAGGTTGAAGCAGCCTGGGCTAGTGGAAGGTGTCCCTGCCCAGGGACTGGATGAGCTTTAAGGTCCCTTCCAACCCAAACCCTTCTGGGATTCCATGATTAAGTTTGGGAGAAGACGGTTGGTTTCAAACGAGAACATTTGATGAGAGTCAAGAAAAATCATCCCTTGGGACTGTGCATCCAAGGGCTTTCTGAATTTGTGCCCACCTCCCTCAAAACACCTCAGGCCCTGAGGCAGCTGAGATCCTCCCTGAGTCCATTTGGAGCTGCCCACAATCCAGGACATCCCTCCACCATGGGATGAGCGCAGTGGAGCAGGAGGAGTTTCTCAGAGCCTCTGCAGAGCCTCTGCAAACAGGGCTTTGCTCCTTCCCCCTCTTCCCACGAGCCCACAGTGAGTCCATGAGCACCAAACCCCTGGATCCCTCCACCTCCAGCTCACCCCAAGCCTGACATTGTCCATGCTGAGCCCCCTCCACCCCATCCCTAGGATCCAAACCAGGGCAGAGTCAGGGATGGGGGAAGCTGAAACACGGATTACCCAACGTCCCCCAGCTGGGGACGCCCTCTTTAACACAGAGAATGAAAAGAAATACATTCCTTAGGAGGAAATACATTTTCTTGCAAAAAATCTTCTTGGATAAATTCTAAATTTCTGCTGCAGTTGCACTCAAGCTTTGTATGGCATTGTCAGTGAGAGACAAGTTCTCTAAATATACACAAATATGGTTTGTTTGCTACTTTATTTGAACTTATTTAACCTGCCTGACCCACAGCAATCATCCATTAGGCTGATTTTAACGTGCAGCCTGAATTATCATAGAATCATAAAATTATCATAGAATTATCTAAATTATCATAGAATGGCTTGGGTTGAAGGAGATCTTAAAGATCATCTTGTTCCAACCTCCCTGTCATGTGCAGGGGACCTTCCCCCACACCCCTGAATGGTTACTCCAACCTAGTGGATGGTTCCTCCAAGTCCTGAGTTTCTCAGAGCCTCTGCAAGGACCAACATGGGTTTGCTGTCCCTGCCTCTTCCCACAAGCCCACAGTGAGCCCATGAGCACCAGAGCCCTGGATCCCTCCAGCTCCAGCCTGACACTGCCCCAGCTCGTCCCCCACCGTGCTGAGCCCCCTCCATCCCATCCCATCCCATCCCATCCCATCCCATCCCGAGGATCCAGCCCAGGGATGGGGGAAGCTGAAGCGCACGTTTCCCAATGTCCCCCGGCTGGGAAGGTTCAGCAGCAGAGAAACCTTTCTCAGGATCAGAGGAGGTTGAGGGGAGAGGGGGGCCTGGAGCCCAGACCCTTCCCACGCTCCCCTCCGAGGAGCCCGGGCACCGCGGGGGCACCGCGGGGGCACCGCGGCCCCAGCTCAGGTTTCCAGCCCCAGCAGGCACCTCCAGCCCCCTCGGGCAGCTCTGCCTTTCCCAGGTGCCCCCGCCCTGGAGCAGGGGCAAATCACCCCGGCTGAGCCCCCTGTTATTTAGGCAGGATTAGGCAAAAATTTGTGTGCACTTTTGAACTGTTTTCACAAGCGCTGCCTCTCACTCCCACGCAGGAAGCAGGAGAGGAGCCGGCCTGTTCCAATTAGGGCTCCTCGGACCCAAAGGGCAGCGAAATTCAACGGGGGGAAAGGGAAAGTGGGACGGAAAGCTGGGAAAAAAGGGACCACAAGGAAATCTGGGAAGCGGGGACAGATGGGGAGCAGGGCTGAGCACAGGGAGATGGGATGGGAGCAGAAGGGGAGGTTTGGTTCCCCTTCCTGCAGCAACTCGCCAGAGACCAGCCCTGCTTCCCTCTGCTTAAAAGGCGCAGACATTTGCTATTTTAATTTAAAATAAATATATTTCTTTTAAAAAAAAAAGAAAGGAAAAGAAAAATAAGTCCTTTTTTTCTCTCCTTCAAGCAGCGAAAAATAAATACTCTGAGATGAAAGCTGAGCTTCAAGAGAAAAAACAAGAGAGGAAACCGAAAGCCCACAGTGCTTAGAGCTGCAGAAAGCCCAACAAAGCCGGCTTTTTTCCGGCCTTCAGCAGCTTTCTTATGGAGATGTGGTGTGTCATGGGGGCCAGCTCTTCCCCTAAGAAAAGGGCTTGAAAAGTGCATATCTCTAAATGCATTTCTTCCCAAAGTTTGGACTCTCAGCACCTCGAGGGAGAGGGAGGAAGGTTGAGGTGTTAGGATGCTCCACTCACTTCAGGCTTTGGGCACAAAAGCAGAATGGAAACACCTCTCTTGGGTGCGAGGTGGGCGCTTGAGGGAGATGTGTCCATGAGGAAAACTGCACATGGAGCAACCCCAGGGTGAGGGAGGGCTGGTTTGGGCTCTGGGTATCCTCAGCAGGTGAAGGATGCTGCAGCCACCACCCCCAAGTCATTCAGGCTCCTTCTCCTGCCTCTCCCTCTCTCCCAGCTTTACAATGTGGGTGGTGGCCAGCAATCCTGGGAAAGCAGCATCCCTAAGAGTCCCAGAAGGTCACAGGGAACAGCCTGATGGTCACCTTGCTCCATCCTCCCCACTTCTGTGGGAGAGAGGAGGGAATGAAGTGCTAGGGAAAGCCCAGAGCAAAACCACAGCACTTGAGTCAAGGCTGCAATTACAGCAAAGCTGCCCAGCTCAACACAGGGACAGGGCCTGCAGCTCCTCTCCCTGCAGCAGCTCAGAGCAGGGCTGTCCTTGCCTGGGAATTTGCTGCATCCTCCCCATTTCAGCCCCTGAAAGGAGCACAGATGGATAAGAGCAAGCACCAGGGAGATGTGGCCACCTCTGGGGTTGGGGAATGTGGCCACGGTCTAACTGCTCATCAGGACTCTCGGAAGCTTTCAGCAGGAAGATCTTTCATCAAGGAAAGTTTCAGCATTATTGTCCAGAGAAGCTGTGGCTGCTCCATCCCTGGAAGTGTCCAAGGCCAGGTTGGATGGGGCTTGGAGCAACCTGGGCTAGTGGAAGGTGTCCCTGCCCATGGCAGGGGGTGAAAAAAAAATGGTCTTTAATTTCCCTTCCCACCCAAACTGGTCTGGGATTCCATGATTCCGTGATTCCATGATTCAGAGAATCAGAATTCCAGGCTCTGGCCAGTGAGGAGAGGGGGCTGTGGAAATGGTTCACCTATTACAGTCATCAATGAAACCATTTTGCCCTATATCTCCTCTGTGAGATTCCATTCTCCATGATTTTCCAGCTCTTTCCCTCTGGCAGCTCTCCTCAGAAGATGGAGCAAAAAGATCTTCCATCAAGGAAAATCTCAGCATTGCTGCCCAGAGAAGCTGTGGCTGCCTCGTTCCTGGAAGTGTCCAAGGCCAGGCTGGACCAGCCACTAGTGGAAGGTGTCCCTGCCCATGGAATGAGATGAGCTCTGCTGCCCCTTCCAACCCAAACCATTCTGGGATTGCATGGTTCTAAGCTGAGGTGCTACAGGGTGGTTTAGCCCCAGCACCACTATGAGCACAGCTCCAGACCCTCCCACACTGGTGAACACTCTTGAACCAGCTCCAAACCTCTCTTTAAAAGTCACTTGAGATTTAACAGCATCACAACTAAAATATTCCACAAGCCTTTCCCAAACCCTGCACCCTGATGGCAGAGTCCAGAGTTTAATTAAACCCCTGCAGAGGGTGAACTGCAGGTTGGACACAGCCAGAGCAGGGGCTGCAGCCAGCAGGAACAAACTCCCGTGCCCAAACCCCTCCTGCCTGGGAGCCAAAGCCGGAGTCAAAGCCTTTTCAGCAGCCTTAATGCCCTTCACCCTCCTGCTTTCCCGATGGACCATCGAGTCCCCTCTGGAGACAGGATTAGCATCTCCCTCTCAGGCTCGTTTGCCTCGGCTCATTCCTCAGCAGGGCCGGGAGGACACTCCCAGCTCGGTGCAAACCTGTGAGCCACGGCTTCCCCCGGGATAATGCGCCCTAATCCCCGCTAACTACCCGCTAAAGAGCTCTAATCCCCGGGCACGGGCACACACGAGCCGGGCTGGGCTCAGCAGAGCCTGTCATGGACACCCGGCCCCGCCGAAAGGAGGTCAAGTGCAAAGAGCCAGCCCAGGTCACGCCCCAGGCAGCTGCACCACCTCTGGGAGATGCTCCTCTGAGACCCACCCAGCTCCTCACACCCCACACACCTCCAACTGCTCCACAGAAACGGGAGAAAACGGGCAAAAACCCCTCCGAGCGCACCAGCAGATGTTCATGGCTCTTGGCACGGTGCCCGAGGCATTCCCAGGGTGCCTGAGGGATGGACACGGCCACCAGGAGCCTCTGGAAATTCCTGGGGCTGGGCTGGGAGCCCTCAAGGCTTCACCACCCGAGAGGCTTCCACAGCCACAGGAGCACAGCTTGAGCCCTCCAGAGCAACCCCAGAGCAACCCCAGAGCAATGCCAGAGCAATGCCAGGCTGGGCTGCACTTCCACAGCCACAGGAGAATGGCCTGAGCCCTCCCAGGGCAATGCCAGAGCAATGCCAGGCTGGACTGTCTTTCCTTGGCCACAGGAGCACAGCCTGAGTCCTCCCAGAGCAACCCCAGAGCAATGCCAGAGCAATGCCAGGCTGGGCTGTATTTCCTTGGCCACAGGAGCACGGTCTGAGCCCTCCCAGAGCAATGCCATGTGGGGCTCCAGCACTCCAGGGAGGAGACAGTGGGCTGGGTCATCCCCACCCACCTGCAAGAGCTCCCATTTCTCTCATGCCAGGTTAAAAGCAGGAATCCTGCTCTTCTCACCTTGAATCTTTGGCTGGTGATGCCATTTCTGGCATCTTTGATGAAGGAGGGATGGGACTGCAGGATTTACCCAAAGAGAAGGATGTATCCCAGTACAGTTTTTCCTGGGCTGCAGAAGCACATGGGATGCTACCAAGGAACTACTGTAATCACACCAGGCAGTTCAGATGGAGCATTTCTCCTCCAAATAAACCCTCACTCTCTCCTCCAGATTTTAATCTCCCTCTTCATCATCCAGGGACAGGGACAGACACAAAGGGAGTTCAGCTCCAACACCTCCAGCTGCTGCTCCAGGCTGGGGCTGCCAACAGTCTCCCAGCAAGGGAGAGCAGGGATTTTGCAAGGCCTGGGTTGAGGATAATTGGCAGAACATTGTGCAGGAAGATGCTGTCAGGATGGGAAGTGTGAAAGGGAAGGCTGAGATCTCTTGGCAGGGCTGTCCCCTCACAGCAGGGAGAAGGGCCAAGGAGCCTTCACTCATGCTGAGCTCTTTCATCACCCCACAGAGACATCCCAAGCCCTCCAAGTGGGCTCAAACACACCTGAGGAACATGCTGAGCCAACATATTTGGGGAGCTACTACATGTGACCTCCCAGCTCAGGGTGGTTTCATCCCACAGTCCTGCTGATCCATGGGAAGTGGCTCCATGCCCCAATTATTGTGGTGCCCATCCCCATGACATGACACACTTCTGATGTAGATGTCCCTGCTGCTGGGAACACACTGATCCTGAAAAGGAGCCTCTCAATTATCCTTGCCTTAGGAAGGGATTAGACATGCAGATACTCAGCCAAACCTCTCCAATCCGTCTGTCCCAAGGAATTCCCCAACCTTCCCTTGATTTTCCTGCCTAGACTGATGTCTCTGAGTCCTGACCTCAGCCTTGTCCCCAGGCTGAGTCAATGCCACGTCACAGCAGACACGAGGGGCCCACATGGCAGGACACAGTCTGAGGTGCCCTGGAGCTGAGATGAACAACCCTTGAAATATCTCCATCCACATCAAACTCACTCTCCTTGCCTCCCCAGCTCTCCCATTCACACCCCAGGAATGTTGCAGCTGGAAGGGCTGGACCTGCTGGTGTCCATCCACCCAGAGTGCCTTTGGTCACGAGGGGAAGGGACTCCTCAAGCCTGGCACTTCTACCCATGATGCCTTGAGCAGGGAGCAGTGATGCAGAAGGATCAGAGGATGAGGAAGGGAGGCTGGGCAGTCCTGGGTCACCTCCCAGCACACGCTGCCCCAGGGGCACCGGGCAAACCTCACCACAGCCCTGAGCAGCTGCAGATTCCTGCCCAACCCACCCCCACCTCCGCAGCCTCCTCGGCCACCCCTTCGCCCCAGGGCAGTGCCAGCCAGACATTGCACAGCCACAACAAACCCGGCATTGCTCAATGGGAGGGGCAAGCTGCAGCGTGTCACACCCCCCTGGATCACAGAGGGATCGTGGCACATCCCCCTGGATCACAGAGGGATCGCGTCACACCCCCCTGGATCACAGAGGGATCTTATCACACCCCCCTGGATCACAGAGGGATCGTGGCACACCCCCCTGGATCACAGAGGGATCGTGTCACACCCTCTGGATTGCACAGGGATCGTGTCACACCCCTCTGGATCACAGAGGGATCGCTGCTGCTGTGCCCAGAGAAAGCCCTTGCTCTGATATCAGCCTTTGACAGCATCTTTTTGTTTTTCCATCCATCTGGGAGTGCTCTGGCTCTGCCCAGGAAGCACTGGCAGCACTCCACGGTATGTGCAGAGGATAAGGAGCCCAAGAGCTTCACCCCGTGCTCACCTGGTGACTGTCAGGTCCCCATGTCCCTCACCCCTTCCTGCCCAAGGACCTGCCACCACACACAGGGACTCCAGGTCCGCCCTCCCCATCATCCCCGTTGCAGTTTGCAAAGGGGGAGAGGAGATTTTAGGGTATTTAGCTCTGAAATCAAACAAATAATTGCACAGGCCTTTTGCAAACAGATCAGGGTCGGGAGGTCAGAGAGCAGCTGGTAAATCTCAGCACTGTTTGCTCTGCCTAAATAATATTAGACCAAGGATAATCAATCATTTTAATCAACAAAATTATTTATAACTGTTTAGAGCAAATAGTGAACTCTGCCAGCAGCTGCCAAGAGATGGCAGGTAATGATCCACACACCTCCAATGCCCCTGCACTGTGGATTGATTCTTTGCATCACTGGATTTACTCCCCTGAAGACTCACAAGTGCCTTGACCCTCTCTGAGGGTCTCCCTCCTCCCTCCCCAGGGCTCCCAAATATCACCCCACAGCCCCTCTGCAGCCAAAATCAAACCCAAAGGGGCTCACAACAGTCCCTGCACACTCCCAGCACCTTCCCTGCACAAGCTGCTCCCAGCACGGCATCATCCCCCAGGAGGGAGGAGAACCACCTGAACAGGAGAGGGAGAAGATGCTCAAAGCCAGGGAGCCGCTGCTGCTGTTTGCTGCCCGAGCCAGCCCCCTGTCCTGGGCTCTACTGATGCCACCAAATGCCACCTCCATGGGCACCACCCATGTCCCACACCCCCACCCTCACATTCCTAGCCCCAGCCCCGGGACAGGCTCTGCACAGCCTCCAACACAGGAGGCTTTTCCTGGCTGGGCTGGAAGCTGTGCAAGCCCAGGGATCGCTGCAGAGGGGAGAACCAGGGTCAGCCTCACATCTGGGACCAGGAGGGGATGGGACAAGGCCACCCCTGGGTGCTGCCTGCCAGTTCATCTCCCTGTCCCTTGTCCCAGCTGCTCAGCATCCCCAGGGATGGAGCCAGAGAAACCTGGAGCCTGCGAGAAACCTGGGAACCAAAGCTCTCCAGCCCAGGGCAGCGAGTCTCTCAGGAACACCAGGGCCAAACCAACCTCATCCCACAACTTCCCAGGAAAAATGCTCCTGGTATGATTAATTTTTAAGCAGACAAGGAAAAAAAGGCAAAGAACAGGGGGGTTTTCCCAGGAACACCAAGAGAGCCCCAAGATTAAGCCTCCCCATCCCAGGGTTTTCACAGAGCTCCTGGCTTTGCCCAGATATGTTACACCACACCACAACCAGGTTATCAGGATCCTCCTGCACAAGAGCATTTGCCTAATTGACCCCAGGAAGGTCTTCTTTTCCAGCTCCTACTTCTAGGAAACTTCCCACCAGGGAAGGGACCAGCGCAGAGCCTGGGCCAGGCAAAGCCCTGGGAAGATGAAGGTGGGAGTGAGCTGGGGAAGGTGGCCAAAGACTGCTGGGCTGCCCCCTCAGCCTCAGTGATCCCCATCCCAGATCCAAGGGCTGTCCAGGATGGGGATTATGTCACCTCTTGGCCTCAGCCCAGGGAGCCAGGAGCAGGCAGGGATAAATCAGAGGTGCTGGGATGTGCCCAGGGGAAGCCTGATCTTGGAAAGCTCAGCGAGGGCTGGGGGGAGAGAGGCTGAGACACTCCCAGCCCTCACATCCACCCCGGCAGCATCCGGAAGCTATTAAGGAATTACAGGCTCCCTGGCCCCGAGCCTTCCCCGGCAGAAGTGCCTGGGAGCAGATGGTGAAAGGGCTGATTGAATTCGGCTGCTCAGGCCAAGAGGCTGTTTAGGAAGAGACGAAATGGGGGAGGGGGTGGAGGGGGTGTCATTTGGCGACTCGGGAGCTGGGAGCCCTTGCCAGGAACTCCAGGAATCCTCCAGCAACCCTAACAAGCTTGGAGGAGCTTCAGCAGGGACTTGGATGTGTGGTTTGGGGGTGTGAGATGTCCCGTTGCCCTCGGGAGCTCCTGCTGCTCAGGGGATGAATCCCTCAGAGAGCCAGAGTTCCTCTCCCCAGGAATCTCCATTCCAAAGGCAGCCTGGCTGCCGGAGTGGCCCAGGGAGGCAGGAGGAGCACAGAGCCCCAAGAGCTGTGTGATCCCAAGCCTCGAGCCCAGCTGAGAAGGAGGAAGCACAGGAGCTGTCAGCTCAGCAGCCCTGCCTTCCTCCCAGAAAAATGCAGGTTTCCAAAGATCCTTGATTGCCAACTGGGTCTAATCCCACCCCATCCCCAGTGCCCGTGGGAAAGCCCTGGGCATGGGACCAGACCTCCCAAAGAGCCTTCAGAAGGGGATGGGACTCCAGTGACTCTGCATGGGGAGGAGGTGGGGAAAAAGAGCAGGATGAGAGACATGAAGGATGAGAAAGAGCCAACAGGCAGGAAAAACAAAAAGGATAAATATATTCGAAAGCCATGCAGGGTGCCAGCCCTGCTGGGGGCAGTGCCAGTGCCTGCGGGAAAACCCTGATGGGGGAACCCAAATCGCCTGGGGGTGAAGGAAGGGTTTAAACCCTCCCAGGAAAGCAGAAGAAAAAAACCACAAGCCCAAGCTCCGGGCTCCCTGTCCTGGCAAACCAGACCCAGCTCCCAGTGCCCTGTGTCCCAGAGGGAACAGGTACCAACTCTGCCAGCCCTTGTCTCCCAATCCATCCCTGTTTTTCCAAGGGAGCAGGGTCGGGTGGGTCCCCCGGGATCCCAGGCTGAGTGCCCTGGCGGCTCCCCGAGGTTGGGAAATCGGGAGCCTGGGCAGGACGGGCGGGCACGGAGCACTCCGGGGCCGTCAGGAGATCTGTTCTGTTCGGAGCAATCTTTTCCGAGACAAGTCATGAGATTATTCCTTGCCTGGAATTTGCTCCCGCAGCTCCCATCGGCCCCGGAGTGCTGAGTCAAGAGACCGCCGGGGCTGTGCCCTCCCGATGAGTAAATAAATTGCCATGGGGAGCAGGGGGGGCTGGGGGGAGCTGGCGCCCGGGCGGGGAGCGGGGTGAGAGGAGGGAGGGGACCCGATGACTCCCGGAGCCTTGGGCTGGGGCTGGATCCCGGCTGGGGCTGGATCCCGGCTTGGCAAGGCACGGGCTTAGTCACAGATTAGTGAGCGCAGTCCACACGCTGTTAAAGGCACACCACACTCCCTCCCCTCCCCTTCCCTTCTTTTTATCCCTTCTTTTTATCCCACTTCTTCCTTCCTCTTCTACTTTTTAAATTTCTTTAAGCCTAACTTTGGCTTTCAGCGAGTGTCCAGGACTGGCAGCCGGGAAGCCGAGGAAGGAGCAGCCCTGGAAGGTGCCAGAGGGTGAGAGGGTCCAGTCTGGGGGTCCCAGAGCCCCTCCTGCCCTCCCCTGCTCACCAGGTCACTCTGTAGGATCCATATGGCCCCGGCTGCTCCGGGCTGGGCTGTTTGAAGGCAGAGTCATCCAGCTCGGAGGCAAACAGGCCTTTCATGTTCCAGCCTTTGGAGCCAAACTCCAATCTGGAGCTGCTTAAAGGGATGGAAAGCAGCCCCAGTGCGTAACTGGGCCCCGGCTACTGGGCCAGCTCCGAACCCCCACTGCTGGGGGAGCTGGAAACACAAACATTCCCAGCACGGCGGCTCCGGCATTCCCAGAACCCGGGACAGCCCTCGGACACCCAGCCCAGGGTGCCTGGCAAGCCTTCAAAAGGCTGGGGTTGGGCAATGCCACGGGGTCAGGGCACCACGGCGCTGCCCCAACCTGCTGGGCTCCAACCCTGCCCGGGACTGATGCCAGGGACGGAGGAAACGCAGCCATTCCCCACTTCCAGCTGCAAAGCAGGAGGAATGGCGTTCACTGACCTCATGGAGCAGTTGGGTAACTGTGCCTCGAGCATTTGAAAAGAGAAAGCACTTGGCATCGCGTTTTTCAAACCGCTTCTAACAATAATGTGTAAAAACAGAAGGGGAAAAAAAAACCCAGACCCAAATTTCACGTGTTCCACTCCATCTTTTTTTAATTTTCCAGTGGAAAAAGCCAGGACTCTTCAGCTTTTGCAAGTTGTTTCTTCACAGGGTTCAGGTTTCGGTAAACAATTTCTCAAAACTAAAAGGTAAGAGAAAAAAAAATCCCCTTTGCTGCTTCCAGAGCACTGCCCAGAATTCAGTGGGTTTGCACAAACACACGTGGGCACCTCGGAAAAAAAACTTGTAATGTGGGTCAAAAAGCCACAGTTTGATTAGTGTCAGAAATGGTGCTGACAAGGGGGGGAAACAACAGAAAACAATCCCCAAAGCACTGCCCAGTGTCCAGCTCCAGTGGCAGCTTTCCCTTAGTCAGCAGTTTTATCCAGAGGGCATCCCAGGAGAGGCAGCATTCCGGTGGAAATCCCAGCCCCGGAGAGGACACACCGTCCTCACCCTGCTCTGGGAGCCACTCGGCTGCTGGAGGATGTGAGGCTGAGCCACTCACCTCCCCCAGGCCAGCTCTCACTCCAAACCAGTCACCCACTACTCAGACTGGGAATTCCAAGGGGTGGATGAGTCCAGGCCTGCCTGGTGCTCTGGAGGAGCCAGGGAAGGGCAGAACAGCTGAAAACTGACCCAAATACTGCAAGTAGAGGGAGACCTGGAGCACACTGGGGATGCTCCCAGAATAACGGGAACACCCTGCCTCAGTTTCCCCTAAAACCAGGTCTCATCAAGCCCTTCCTCAATCTCTTTTGGGGTCAGAAGCCCTTCAGCTTTCAAAAAAAGCCGTATCAAAAAAACCAAGCCCAGTCCCACCGGCTGGCTGCTCCTGAGCTCCCCACCAGCCATCTGAAGAATGCCTTGGAATCACGTCAAATATTTGGGATGGGATGGGGGGAGAGGGGGCACTGAGGGGGGAGCCACTCAGCTTTTGACTCAGTGTCTGGCTTCTTTCATCAGCCCCACATTCCTGCTCCTGCCATCACCCTCCGGGGAAGTGCCACAACCTACACGATCCATGTGGAGCCAATTTAAAATCCCCTCCGTGTAAGAAAGTGCATTTTGTTCATTAACTGGCTCAGAGTGCTCAGCTGGGCTGAGGAGGCAGCTCTGCAGCCATCCCAGAAATGTGGGATCCAGCAGGAATCATCCTCCACAGAGGATCATCCTACACAGCCACGTCCCAGAGCAGAGCAATGCCCCCTGCAAACCCCCCCAGCACACTGGAGAACCTTAACAACCAGCACCAGCCACCTGAGCTGGAGGTCTCTGCCTCTGCTGGCTTTGGAGGAAAGGTTTAAACAGGAGCAAAAAGCTGGAAAGCAGGGGACTGCTGGAGCAGGGATTGCTGTTGTGCCCAACACCAACTGGGAGATGGTGGGGATGGGAACTGCAGCCCCACAGCCCGACCAGCTCAGGGCCAGACAGAGCCCTTTGACTTTGCACATCCCAATCCACAACTGGGGCTGGGATTTCGATTGTCATTCCCAAGCCAGAGGGAGCCACAGAAAGGAGGGGATTTTCCTCCCTGGGAAAGCCAGCTGCTATTTCTTGGTGCATTTGTAATACTTTTCTGGCAGGTTATATTTATCCACAGGCTGTGTGGCTACAGGAACCAGATGTGGGACTGAAGGGCTGTGCTGCACCAGCGTCACAAACATCCTGCAAACATCAGCTCCACCTGCCCTGTGCACAGAGCTGGATGTGGGATGGAGGGAGCCAGGCACTGACAGCCAAAAAATTGTGCATGGTCAGCAAAAACAGGGGAGGTGACGGGAGACAATGGATCACCTGCCTGGTCCTAATGCTGCCCTGATGACTTGAGGCTGTTCACAGGATGGAAGAGCAAACCAGGGCTCAAATTTTTGCCAGTTGAGTGGGAAAAAAAAAAACAAAACAACATAAAACTGTGCAGTTTAATGTCACAGCTCAGAAAGAGAGCGCTGGGTTTGCCCCATCCAGGGCTGAGTGAGTTCATCTGTGCCCCCAGCACAGCAGAGAAGGAACAAACTCCTTGGAGCAGGGCTGAACACCGAGGGCTCTGCCTTCCCTCAGCTCTCCCAGCCTTGCAGGAGCTCAGGCCCTGCAAGCCAACATTTGCAGCCTGTGACTGGCACAGGCTCAGCTCCGGGGGTGTTTGCAACCCAGGCTGAGCCTTTCAACCAAAGCAAAACTGAAACCACCCTGGGAGTGTTCCAGGCCAGGCTGGATGGGGCCCTGAGCACCCTGGACTGGTGGAAGGTGTCCCTGCTCATGGAACAAGACGAGCTTTAAGGTCCCTCCCGGCCCAACCCACTCTGTGGGTTGTGGGATTCTGTGATTTAATTATTTCTTTCCCATCTCTCCTGACCTGGCATCAAACTCTGCATCCACCCCAGCCTGTGTCCCTCCCCTGTTCCAGGGGGTGTTCATGCACATAAAGCGACCTGCAGATTTCCACATGTTCCCATAATTACCACCTGAGCCTGCAGGGACACAGCCTCAAACCTGGGAAAGCTGGGATGGAGAACGGGCACATCTCCAGGCTGGATGTGCAGGACCGATCCCAGCTTTCCAAGGGCCACCTTTGCATCAGAAAGCCATTATCTCTGGAGCCATCTCCCAGTTTTGCCAAGGGCAGGACCCAAGTGCTCCCCCCCTCAAATTCCACTGCACCCGGGAAAAATGTAGGAGCTCGTAGAAGAATCAATAAATATTTATTGTTTAACCAGCAGTATTTTGACTGGAGATGTAAGCATGGCCCCGTGCCAGGGAAACCAGAGCCTTCTTGGCCAGCACTGCAAACAAATTTTTTTCTGTATCTAGTTGGAAGATTACAAACTACACAATGAGGGGGGGGAAGAAACAGAGGCAGCAAGCAGCTTAGTCACGGAAGAGGAACAAAAGAGCTGAGATGGATAACTATGTCTTGGGTTCAAAAAAAAAGGGGATGCAGCCCAAGTTTTGGCTGCCAGACAGATGTGCAGCTTTAGCAGCTACGGATTTGTCCCACTGGCCTCTGCAGGGCTCAGGCTTCACACTGGATCAGGGCACAGAGCCCTGGAATCAGGGCAGAGACGTGGATTTGGACAAGCTGGAGACCAGCCCATAACTCAGAAGCAACCTCAGGACTCAGGGCTTGACCTATGAACACCCAATCTCCCCCCCTAAGGAAGGTCCCAGTTCCAGGGGATCCCCAGCACACAGTGGGATGAGCAGCTCCAGGGGCATCTGGGGGCTCAGTAGGGCAGAGCAGCCCCTCCTCCCTCACCCAGCTGGGCCCTGGCACCATCCTACCCTGCACACCAAGCATGTGGGAGCCTGGAGGGTGCCAGAAGCTCCACCCTTGGGTCAGGGTCAGCAATGACACTTGCTCTCCTAAATCATGGAATTTGCTCACCTTGTGCCTGTGTAAGGAACAGCTGAGGGTGCAAAAAGGAAAAGTGCCTTTCTTGCCCAAAATCCCAGCTGATCCCGGTGCCACAACTGGCAGCAGCTATTTGGGGAGACAGAGCTGCAAGTTCACACCCCTGAGGTGTGTTCAGACAAAGTCTGGTCTCACACCCACCTCTCCCCCAAGTGCCTGAGATGTTCCTGCTCTCACTGAAACAGCAACTGGAGAACATCAACCCACCTTCATTTCACCTCCAGCACCACACCCGGGGTCCAACCATGGCACCCTGACCCTGACCCAGCTCCCCCCAGCCCATCCCACAGCAGGATCCATTCCAGAGGGTGCAGTCACTGCTCTTTGACAGCACCATACCTCAAACCTGAATCCCAGAGAAGCTGTGGCTGCCCCATCCCTGGGAGTGTCCAAGGCCGGGATGGACGGGGCTTGGAGCAACCTGGGCTAGTGGGAGGTGTCCCTGCCCATGGCAGGGGGTGGCACTGGATGGGCTTTAATGTTCCTTCCAACCCAAACCATTGTGGGATTGTGTGATAATCCCCATAAAACTCAGCGTGTCACAGTCCTGCTGGAGTCCCTGCCAGCAATTTCCTAAGGATCTGGGAGAGTGGATGGCACATGATGCTCCTCAGCTCGCTCTGGAGAGCTGGAGTGCAGCATTCCAGCGTGTGTTATCCCTTCATTTCACGAGGCCAATCAAAGCCTGGCACGCTGTAATTACATGGCAAATTAGGGGGCACTCCATGTAACAACACTGTAATTACACACTTGGGACGTGCTTTGGGGAGTTTATGACGGAAAAGTGGATGGAATGGGGCTTTGCTCCCATTTCCCGGGAGTCTCACTCCCTGGACCCAGGTTAAAATCCAGGGATGCCCTTCAGTGGGTGCATCCCCGAAGGACAGGGCCATGGAATTGCCCCCTTTCCACCTCTTTTCATACCTTTGGTATGAAGTTGGCACAAAAAAGCTGGAGCTGGTGGCAGCCAGGTAGCAGACAGTCCCCCCTCATTCCCCCATCCTGGCTGGATACCACAGTAATGGGCATTTTGTGAGCGCATAGAGAGGTAATTGCTCCTCTCCAGTCCAATTCTCACCTCCCCCGCCGGCAATCAGCATCCAAACTGCGAGAGGAGCCCTGAGAGGAGCCCAAACCCCTCGCTTTCTTAGAGTCTGATGATTCCAGCCCATACAGAGCATCCCCACCCAGCCTAGCTCTCACCTCGGCTGGTAAAAGCACGTTCCCGGAAGATGCCGGGTGCAATTCCCTGCATCCCTGAAACCACCTCTCAGTGCTTGTTTCCCCTCCCCAGGCTCTGGAATTCTGTGTGTGCAGCAGGTGAGGGCAGGTAAAGGCTCTCCCAGGGGAGAGGGGTAACATCCCATCTCCAGGGGAGAGGTAAAGGGGAGGGACAGGGAACATCCCAAAGCAGAGGGAGATGCTGGTGCTCTCCCGTTGTGTTTTATCCCACATGGAAAGAAAACCTGACCACGCAAGAGCCATCTCTTAACAGCAGCGGGGAAACTGAGACACGAGTGCTGTGCCAGGATAACTCAGGATCGAACCTTCCTTTTGGGTGAGAAGAACATTCCAAGTCCCTGGGCACTTTCATCCCAACCGGCACAGCAAACTGCCCCCCCTGGAACGGGCTGATCCAGCTGGGACCCTGTTCCATGCACATCTGTAAACACCTGGAAGCCAGGAATGGCTGGAAACTTGTCCTCCCCAGACAAGGCAGAGGGAAGGATGAAGGATCCCATCCTAAAACCATAAAGGCACACTCAGACTGTGCCATCTCCCCGCAGTGGAGGAGGGTTTGCATTTGCCAGACGGGCTTTAAATGCAAACTCCCTCATTTGCCTGCAATGAAAGTGAAAGCAAAGGACGAGAGCAAAGCCCGACCTGGCTGTGGGAAGGGGATGCAGGTCCTACATCCAAGAATACACTGCATGGAAGCTGTGCAGGAGCTTCCCTATGCCCTGCACCACCTCAGCAGGAGAATCAGGGAATGGTTTGGGTTGGAAGGGAAAATCTTGCTTCAGCCCTAATCGACGTTGTCCCAAACTCTAAACAGAGGGAAAGGCTCTTGCCAGATAAAAATACACCCCTGGGATGCCACCCAGGCACGGGCTGATGGAAACAACGTGTCCCTGTCCCAGCTGGCCTCGGGGTACGGATGGGAAGAGCTGAAAAGGGATTTCTACACTGCATGCGCTCAGAGCAAATCCTTCCTTCATTCCAGGCAGGAACAAATCCACCACTGCACCCGTAACACACCTCCAGGGAAAGGAAGGGAGAGGGGGCGGATGCAGGATGGGGAGCTCAGCATTCCTGCCTCACCTGGGATGTCCAGCACCACAACCTGGAGTTACAGCCCTTCTCCAGGACCTCGTGGGACGCTCTGGGGCAGCAATTCAGCAGCTTCCTCAGCAAGAAATGAGTGTTTGAGAGTCCCAGTGACTCCCCACAGCTCCCAGGGAGGGCTGGGGAGCTGTTCTCCACTCCGACCACAGCCAGCACACAGAGCTGGGCACGGCTGGAGGAAACAAAGTGATTTGTGGAGGGCAGCGTTCCCCAGCCCCGAGGTTCCCCTTGGGGCTGAATTTTGCATGGTTTGGGTTTTTACTGCCTCAAAAAACCCTGCTGGTGGATCAGCCATATATCTGCAACCAATAGTGATGCTTCCAGCCACTCCATCAGATCCTTATAAAAACATTCATGCACATACAATTAAAATATTTGATTTTAAAAGAGAAGCCCACACCGTGGGGTTTTGGCTCCTGACCTGCTCATCTCACTCCCAAATTCTTGCTAGTAAGAGCGGCAGGGGCGGGTGGGGGTGGATTTGGAAGCTTTGTACAGCTCCACATCCCTTTCAGGTTATTTTTAAACCCTTTGGACACACTACAAATCCCAGGGAACTTTTGCAGGCAAAGGCTGCCTGCACATGTGGGCTGGAGCAGGAGTTGGTTTCAGGGGGGTGGGAGGGGGATGGACTGTGCAGAGATGCAGTTTTATGGGGCATCAAGCACCTGGCACACTAAACATCCTGCCCAATTGAAAACCTGTGGCTGCAAGGATTCTTAACCTAAGGTTAACCCTATGGGTACCGTGAGGCACAGCTGCTTTGCTTGAAGGAACAAGAGGGCTGGACCCCTTCTCAGCGAGGCCAAAGCCCATTTTAGAATTTAGGATTTGGTGGCAGATTTGGGGCTGGACAAGCCACCAGGGAGCAGATAAGTCCTCCAGGAGCAGAGAAAAGTAACGTCCCCTAAACAGGGCACTGCTGGAGCACAAGCCAGCAGCATCCATACTCCTTCCCTCAACATCCATCCCACCAAACCAGAAAGCTTCAGCATTCTCTAAAAAGTTGGAGGGGAAATGAGGTTAAGCCAGCTAATTGACAGCACTGACCTTTCTGGCTCACAGCGAGTGCAGCCACCAGAACAGGAGCGGCTGCAGCTCAAGGCGATGGGGACTCAGCTCTTTTTTACCTCTTGGGTTTGTGTTTTTCAGAGCTCTTCCTGCCAAGGTTTAAACTGTGGGTCAGCTCTAAGAGTTGTTTGCTGACACAAGCTGCAAAAGAGCTTTTGTGGACAGAAGAAAATGAATTTAAGGCATCGTGAACCAGCAGAGTCCTCCCTGCAGGCACCAGGGAATTCCACTGCTCCAGTGCCCAGACACCCCAACCACACAGAGCCTCTGGAAACGCTCTCCTCCGTGACAGGAGACATGCAAATTTAAACAGATCCTCTGGTCTGGAGTGAAGAGCAAATCCCACACCTCCCCAGCCCTGCCCCAGTGCTCCAGGTGTTTATTCCTAACCCACTTTCCTCCCTTCCAAGCAAACAGATCTGAAGTGCAGGAATGAGTTTTAACCAAAGTTTTAGGAAATGGGTACAAACAGGTCCTCAGCTTCACTGGAGCCCCTCATTTAAGCTGTGTTGGTGCTTTGGAAAACCACCCTCGGCATCCCTATTGCATTTGGAAGCCTGGTCCTTCCCAGCCCACACCTGAGAACTCAGCTTTGCTGAGCACCAAAACAGTCACAGCCGGCAACAGGGTCCTCCCTGCAGTGGGAACATGGATCACAAGGAAGACTCTCTCCCCACCCCAGACACTGTGCAGCCCACGGATGGCAGATCCCCAACTCCGGAGCTCAGTGCTGATCAGCCAAGCTGATGCACCAACATCTATTTGATCTGTGTGCCCCAGCACTCAGCTGTCATTTTATTTCCACGTGCAGCCTGAAATCTCATTGCCTGGCAGGAGCTGTGCCTCCTTTCTGGGTTTCCTAGAAACTTCCTACCCGGCAAAGAGACTTTAATTTGATTTTTTCGCTGCACAAAATCCACCAAAGTCCCAGTTGGGCGCAGTGTGAACTCCGGTAGGGAGAGATGAAGCAACAGGACCCGTTTCACACAGAAAAAGAAGTTTTTTACCCTTTAATCCCTCCAAGCTCCATCCTCTACCTCGCCTGGGCAAGACACGGAGCAGCTGAGTGCCTGGGGTCAGCAGGAGTCAGACAGCAGTGTGTGAACAGCAGCCCTTACTATGGGAAAGGCTCGACTCTTGAGCATAAACCACAGTCCGCAGCAGCTGAACTTACCGCTACAACACAAAAAAACCCCTTCACGCCTCGCTTCAGTAACATGTTGCTTTCTGCCCCCTTCCTCCACCCATTTCTCCAGCTCCAGAAAGGGGGGACGGAAATCAAAGCAGAGGGTTTTCCTGGTTTAAACGCGCTAAATCCAGAGGAGTTACCGCTGGAGTTGTGTTTCCCCAATACCAGGAGCGCTTGGACCACACAAGACATTTCCAGCGAGGGATGAGGGGAACGTACATCCCGAGGATACGCTCGGGAAAAGGGGGGATGTCCCGGGGAGCGCGTATCTCCTGCCTCGCAGCCGGAGGGGCTTGCCTACATCCCGGCCAGCATGCCAGAAGCATGAGGGAAGGAGGCTGGAGGGGCGGCGGGATGGTTTTTAGGAGAAGGAAGGGGGATGGAAAGTCATAAAAGCGCTCGGAAAGTAAATTCTCCTTGGGCTGCTCGGCAGAGCCGGGCGGCGCCGCTCGGGAGCGACCTGGGGGTGCGCTCCGAGTGCCCTTCCAGAAGAGACTCCCCCAGAAAAAACCACTCCGACCCACGGGGCAAACATCTCCCCATGGGGTAAACATCTCCCCGCGGGGCAAACATCTCCCCGCGGGGCAAACATCTCCCCGCGGGGCAGCGACCTCCCGCCACCGCCTGCGCTGAGGGCAAGGGGACAGGGCTGCAGGCAGGGGGACAGGGAGGGCTGAGGGCAGGGGGACAAGGATGCGAGAAGGGGGACAGGGCTGCGGGCAGTGGGACAGGGCTGCGGGCAGGGCTCGGCAGGGCTGCCCGGGCGCGGGGCTCGGAGGGCGGGCAGGGCGCTCACCGGGGGACGGGAAGAGCTCGATGTCCACCTTCTCCGTCTTGATGATGGTCAGATCCACCGCCGCCTTCATGGCTGGGGCAGCGCCGCGGGGGCGTCGCGCCGGGAGCGGGGGGCGGCGGCTGAGCCCCGCCGAGCGCGGAGCGGAGCGCCCGGGGCAGCGCGGCCGGCGCTGCCTCCCTCCTCCTCCTCCTCTTCCTCCTGCTGCTGCCGCCGCTGCCGCTCCTCCTCCTCCTCCTCCTTCCTCCCTTCCGCGCTCCCTCGCTGCCCTCCCGGCTGCTCTCCCGGCTCCGCTCCGCTCCGCCGCCGCCCCGGCCGGGCTGAGCCGCCGAGGGGAGGGGAGGGGAGGGGAGGGCGCTGGGCCGGCCCCGAGCGGTGACAGCGGCGGGAGGGACCCGGTCCGGACCCGCCCGCCCCGCCCCGGAGGCGGCCCCGGACCCGGCCCCGTGGGGAGCGGAGCCGGCGCTGCTGTGGGACATCGGGGGGTCCCGGGGATGCGGGGGGGACACAGCGCGTCCAGCGCATCCAGCGACCTCTGCGCGCATCCCTGTGCCCAGAATACGGCGGGAAAAGAGAGTCCGAGCACGAGAAAAGAGCCCGAGGACCGGGAAATGCCGCCGGCTGCAGCCAGCCCTGGGCTGGAGCCGCAGCAGCCTGTCCAAAACCGATGGTTCTTGAAACCGGGCCAGTTGTCTTCACCCTGCCTGTCTCGACACGAACCGCTGCCTCTCATGCTCACCCATTCATGCTCCCATCAGCCTGCTCTCATCACCCCGCTCACATCACCCCAGCATTGTCACGTCAGCCCCTCACGTTTCCATCATCCCACTTGGAGTAGCCTGATCCTCTCCCACCCACGAGTGGGGGCACTGCCAGGGCACTGTGTGCGCCCATCGTGTGGTGATGGGTTCCCAGGCCTGCTTTGTACAGGTGGGAGGCCAAAGAGGTTTGGGAACTGACTGGATAAAAAGCATCTCAGAGATGCAAGATGAGTATCGTGCCAGCGTGGCACGGACTTAACAGAAGAATGTCGTTTTTCACATGAAATATGTTTTATTGTATTTAGGTAGCACAAACTTCAGACCACAAACGGCAGAGCAGGAGGGAGATTATGACTCACAGATGTCAGCTTACCGGTACAGAGAAAAAAAAAAATCATTAGCAACCAACTCTTGTGGTTCTCTCACTCCGAAAGTCTGTAACAGCCTCCAGGCAGAGCCCGGACTGCTCTCATCAGAGCTGGGCTCAAATGAACACGGGCCCACGGGAGCCAGACGTGGGGTTCAAGGTCACTGGCCAAGCCTTGGGATGAACCAAGGTCCTGCTTGCAAACACCCTCGAAACCTGCCAGGGCCTAAGGGATGAGCTGCAGATGCAAAGGCTGCAGCTCCCAGCGCTTGCAGCCCCTGCAGCCCTGCCCTGCTCAGCCCTGCTCAGCCACCCCAGGGCGTATTTATAGAAGGAAAGTTTGTGTAACTGAAAGAAGCTGCGAGGAGGTGCCGGGGCCAGACCTGGAGAGACCGATCCTGGCTGCACAAACAGCCAGACCGAGGCAGATAGTTCAAGACACAGCCAGCAGCAAGGTTGGAGGTGGCATAGCCAGGCAGGCACTGAACTCCAGCCCTAAGTTCATCTCCCAGGCACCTCACCCACTGACAACCTCTCACATTTCCAATTATACAGGCCATCGTATTTTTAATTTACTTGCAAGCTCAGTTCTGGGCAACTTATTCCTGCAGCAGTGGGGTGGGATCAGCAATTCATGGTGTGACCAATAAATAAACTCCCTCCACTGGTTCCCCTGGGCTTTGGGAAACTGAGCCGTGCTCAGGCAGGCACAGGGATTGAAACCTCTGCTGGTGGTTTGAAACCTACCACAGGAATGAACCTGGAAATCCAGAAGTGAAAAGAGAATGGCTGCAGGGATAAAATGTGGTCCCTGTAGGGATAAAATTGCCTCTCCCATCCAGGATAATGTGCTTGCACCTGCCCTCGGTTTGGGTTTCTTTCCTCTCTTCCCTGTACGACAACGATTGAAGGGGGGAACTATAGAGAGGAGATTTAGCAGAACATTTCCAGTTGAAAATCAAAAGGGGATTCAGGAGAAACAGCTGCCTTTCTGTCTGATCTCTGATCCTCTCAGGGCAGGCTGGGGAAAAGAAACCTGATGCACTTATCACAGGCCGACAATCTCCCCTTCCTACCGTCAGCTGGGCTGGGATCCCACGGTGGGAGAGGGGGGAGTGAGTGTGTGTGAGTGTGTGAGTGTGTGAATGAGTGTGTGAGAGTGTGTGAGAGTGTGGCAGTGGGTGTGTGAGTGTGTCAGTGTGGCAGTGGGTGTGAGTGTGTGAGAGCAGCCTGAGTGTGTGAATGTCAGTGTGTGTCTGTGTGTCAGTGTGTGTGTCAGTGTGTGTGTCAGTGTGTGTGTCAGTGCGTGTCAGCATGTCAGTGTGTGTGTGCCAGAGTGTGGCAGTGTGCGTCACTGTGTGTGTCACTGTGTCAGTGTATGTGTCAGTGTGTGTGTGTGTGTGTGTGTGTGTGTGTGTGCGTGTGTGTGTGTGTGTCAGTGTGTCTGTGTGTGTCACCGTGTGTGTCAGTGTATGCATCAGCGTCAGTGTGTGTGTGTCAGTGTGTCAGTGTGTCTGTGTGTGTGTCAGTGTGCCAGTGTGTGTGTGTGTCACACACACACACACACACACTGACATACACACACAGGAGCACACCCACAGACACACACCCGCACAGACACACACACTCACACCCACAGACACACACACACACACACACGCACACACACTCTCACACTCACACGGTGGATAATTCCCTGCCCAGCCCCCGCGCAGTTCCCGCAGCACAAACCAGCGCCCCCAGTCCAAACTGGAGAGGCGGCGCTCGGTGAGGTCCCCGGGACCCGCCCGTTTCTGGGGACATTTGCCGATGCCCCAAGAGGAAGCTCTGCTGAGCAGAGGCAGGCCAGGCATTCAGAGCAGCAGCAGAGGAGGCGGCGGTGCCCCCGTGCTATCACTGCTTTAGCTCTGCTCCCCCCGGGCTGTCACTGCTTTAGCCCTGCTCCCCCCGGGCTGACACTGCTTTAGCCCTTCTCCCCCCGGGCTGTCACTGCTTTAGCCCTGCTCCCCCCGGGCCGGTGGTGTCACTGCTTTAGCCCTTCTCTCCCCGGGCTGTCACTGCTTTAGCCCTGCTCCCCCCGGGCCGGTGGTGTCACTGCTTTAGCCCTTCTCTCCCCGGGCTGTCACTGCTTTAGCCCTGCTCCCCCCGGGCTGTCACTGCTTTAGCCCTGCTCCCCCGGGTCGATGCTTTTGGCTCGGCCTCTCCCGCAAACGTTCCAGTCTCAGGGACTGGCTGAACTCCAGTGCACCTGTACTGGGGCTCCTTCTCTCCTGGACCAGCACAGAGGCTCCAATAAGGATCTTTCTCACAGCTTGTGTGGTTTTTATTAGGAAAGATCCACACGCTCTTGGCATCCCCGCTCAGCTCCGATCCAGCAAAGCCGGTGACTCCAAACCACAGGTTGGTGCAGCAGGGCTGTGATGCAGCTTTGAGCTTTGCCTCAGCCCCCGTCGTGCTCCCCCCAAAAATTTCATTTTGCTGGTGCCTTTCATGACAGCCCCTACAGGCAGGGAAAGCAGAAACGCTTCCAAAGCAGCACCGGGGGAAAACCCCCCGAAGTGGAGGAAAAGAACGGAGTGGCTTCGGGCAGAGGTTTCCTCCCAGGGCAGCTGCATCTCTCCCTCGAACCCGACTCCGTCCTAACAGCCGCCTTAATTTGTGTTCACTTCAGAGCCTGCGACATGAAAGCCCTGGCTCGGAGCTCCAGCTGAGCCGCTCAATGGCTCAGTGTTCGCACGAGGCATGGAAGGAATCCATTGATTAGTTTCTTCAGCTGGGATGTGACCGTTTGCAGCCCAAGACCTGCCAAACATGACTGCGCCTCAGCAACTGGTTCCTATTTGCTGCTCACAGGCTTTAGAAAAATCTTTCCTCTTCCACATCCAAGTCTCACCCTCCTTTTCCACTCTGGTTACAACGTTAGTGTCTCCTGAGGCTCTCTCCTGTGGAGGGAGGATGCCGGGCTGAGGAGAACAGCCCTCCCGCCATTAACGTGGCCAAAAGACGGGAGATAACCATCTACCCTCCCTCCACAATGCAGCCCGGCTGTTTTCCAGCAGTTTTGGGAACAAAGAAAGGATGGCCAGTAATGCCACATTGTTCCCAGGGACGCTGACTAACCTTGGGTTAAAAGAATAATAATTATTATTCCTTTAGCACTGAGGAAAGGTGTCACAGAGCCCAGCCTTCCCCGGGATTTCTGGGCTGCTCTTCCACGACCTCTCTCTGAGCTCTTTCCCTTTGCCAGGGTCAAATTCCCCCCTGTCCCAGCCCGGGGCAGCTGCTGGCTGTCCTCAAAATGTTAAGGAGCTGGGACGGCTTCCCCTTTCCCTTGGATTTACCCACTCTCATTCCAGCAGGAATTAGGTGTAACTCCTGCTCTGGAGAAGCTTTTCCAAGCTCCTCTGCTACCAAAACACAGCCACCTCTGGGGTGAAACACAACGGAGCATCCACCCAGCTGTAATGGCCAGGAAATGAAGAACACCATATCCAATTAAAACTGCAGGGGGATATTTATGGCAGAATGTAATTAGCCAAATTGGAGCCTTCCCCAAAACAACCATGGGATTTTTAATGACCTCGAGCGGCCAGGGATTCGTTTTGATGTTTTGTCAAGTAAACAATATCCAGAGGGCTTGAGACAAAAATCAGGAGCAAAGGGGAAGGGGGAAAAAAAAAAAAGAAGTGCTCTGCAATTCCAGGGAGAAATGGAGACATGAAAGGATTTATCGTAAGGGGGACATTGTTGGAAAGAGCAGCAGCCACCACTCCAAGAAAGGAAAGAGCAGGGAGGTGGCCCTGGGTGTGGAGGTGGCCCTCTGCAATGAGAGGAAAGAGCAAGCAGCTGCCACAGCCATTCCCCAGGGATTTACCTTTCCTGGAATTTAAAATGATACGAGAAGTCCTTTCAAGCGGGGAAGTGTTTGAGTCACTTGTTTTACGCTGGGAGAAGGAGGCTGGATTGGTCCCTGGTGACTCCAGCAGGGAAACACGGGCATGGAAGGAGAGCTGGTTCCTCAGCAGGTCCCTCTGTGCCCTGAGGGAGCCAGGCTGCTCCCAGAGCCAGGGGCTGTGCTGACCATCCCCAGAGCCTTGGCTCCTCCGTGACCCACATGGCTGTGGCCCTGGGGTCCCCTCTCTGCTCCCTGCTCCAGGGCTGCAGTCACGGAAAGTCCCTCCTCGGGGCTGGCACATGAAAAGCCCGTTTCTGTTCCCGCTGGAGATGCAGCTTCAGGCCCCGGCTGGGCCCTGAGACACCACCACAATACCCTCCTCTGATTGCCCTCCAGGAAGCCGCCTCCGAGCCTCCCTGGCTCCTCTGTCATTAACTTCCCAGCAGAGATGGCTCACAAAAGCAGCTTTGTGGCCAGCCAGGGGTCAGGACTCGCACACACATCCCCACACGGAGCCACGGCCTCTTCCACGCCGTGGGCACCTCAATCGAGCCTCAGGAGCTGCCCAAGAACCCTCAGGTGCCTCCTGCTGTCGGTTCCCCAGAGCTCCCATGCTGGTCCATAACCTGATTAGCTGCTCTGGGCTCCAGCAGTGTAATTGTGCCTGGAATGTCCTTGCTGGGGGTGCTGTCACTCACTTGTTTCCCTGCTGGAAGAAGTGGCTGGATGGAAAATCCTCGTAAGCTGTTCTGCACTCTCTGTACATTTTCCCTCTCCCCTCAAGTAACAGCACTGAGCTCCTGGTAAATAAAACCTGAGGATTTCTGCTCTTTAACTCTTGCTATTCACAATTACTCTGAGGCTGTGCAGGTGATACACATCAAACCTCGCCTGCAGGACCTCTCACCTTTGCTCAGATCTCTCTCTCACCTTTGCTCAGATTTCTCTCTCAGGCTCCTCCTCAGCACAAACGAATGCAGCCAGATCAGATCTAAGCAGCACATCTTTGATGGCCACTGCACCCTCAGCATTCACTTATCTCCAGTTACTGAGCCCATTTCTGATGGTGCCTGAGTTCCCCTTCCCTGGGACACAGGGAGGGATTAGGAAGGAGAGGCAACAGGATCGTTGTTAATAAATGGTCTCCTGGACAGCAAGACTGTAATCACCGACACTTATCTCCTCTTTCCACCTTCCAAAAACCCCACCACCACAAAACCAAGACCCACTGCTTCACCAAACACCGAGTGACAGCCACACTTCACTGCCACAGAGGTGCCAGGAACCACACAGGCACCTCCCGAGGATGGTCAGTCCAGCTCCAGTCTCAAGTATTTAATCCACAGCCTGAGAAGTGGCAGCCAGCAGGAAAAACCCCTTGCTCACAGCCAGTTGGAAGGGATCAGCACAGGAAAATAAAACACAGGACTGCAGTGACCCCCCCAGGTTAACTCTGGGCCAGGATAGAGGGACTCGAGTGATGCTTCCATCACATGGTCAATATTTCCACACAGCCCTTTACAAACCTTTGTGCCTCATCCCTGTTTTTAATAGAATGACACACTCTCACTTCACAAGGAGCTGGGAGTTCAGTCCCAAAGGAAAAGCTCAGGGGCTGGGGACTGTGACAGGGTCTCTCCAGGGAGAGATTTGAGGGGAAGAGACCAGGGATTTCCATCCCTTTTTGTCCCTGAAAGGCACAAACTCTGATCCAACAGCCAAGATCGCTCCATGCCAAACCTCTGTCCATGCCCGTGAGGAGGCAGGTGCACACAGCCAGTCTGGGGGGATAATTCAGGGACGGGCACGATTATCCGACGTACACCATGCCCAAAACATGGGAATCACGGGGTGAGACCCACCCCCGCAATGAAAGCCCCGGGGCCGCCCTCCCCAGCAGAGACACCCCCCAGCATCACCCCTGGGCTGAAGGATCCGCCCGGGGACGTGTCTCAGAGAGGAAAAACCCTCTCCCGGCGCTGGAAAACTCTCCTGCGATTGTCTGCGCTTGGCAAGGCGGGATGATAGTGAATAAACGACAGAGAAATATTCCTCCCTACACGTGTTTGGGTTTTTCGGGGTGGTTTTCTTGGACGCCGGTCCTGGCTCTGCAACAATGCCCGTCTTGTTAAGCCCCGCTCCGCAGAGCAGGCTTGAATAGATCTGTCTAAAATTATAAGCGGGCAGCCCCTGGGCTCTGCGAGATCACAGGCCACATGCTGGGGCCGAACAAAGCCCCCGCTATTTCCCAACAATTAGCCCGGCTAAAAGGACATCTATCTCCTTCCATTAGAGCCACCACGTGCCTCCCAGTCAGTCCATTGTAAAGCTAATTAAATAACACGCCTCTCCCCCCATGAGGGTCTCCTGATTAGCTCGTCCTGCTCCTAAATCCTCGCTGGTGTGAAGGGGACAGAGACAGCTGGTCTGCAGGGAACGGCGGCCCCAGGGGGGGGGTGGGCTCCCCTGGGCAGCCACGAGCACCCTCACCACTTATTGCAGGGGTTTTATTGGGGAATTCCGGGATGGGTTTGGGTTGGAAGGGACCTCAAAGCTCATCCACACCCTGCCATGGGCAGGGACACCTTCCACCAGCCCAGGTTGCTCCAAGCCCCATCCAACCTGGCCTTGGACACTTCCAGGGATGGAACAGCCACAGCTTCTCTGGGCAACCTGTGCCAGGGCCTCCCCACCCTCCCAGGGAAGAATTCCTTCCCAATATCCCATCTAAACCCACCCTCTTTCAATTCGAAGCCGTTCCCCCTTGTCCAGTCTCCTGTTTAACGGAGATCCTGAGATCCAAGAGGGTTCAGCACACAAACTGCTTTGCCTCCCTATCTGCTCTCCCACTGCCTGCAGCAAAACTTGTGAAAACAGCTGATTTATTGACTATTTTTCATGCTTTGCTGGTGGTTGGAGGAGAAAAGCAGATGCAAATATTTTTTCTAAATATGTTCTGGGTCGATGCAAACCAGTTTGTTGGTTTTTTTTTTTTTTAGTTCCCACACTTTTCATTGGGTTAAAACAGTGAAAAGAAAATAAACAAGGAAAATGTTGTGTCATTCAACCAGAGCTAAAACTTTCTATTTTTGCACTTTTAATATGGGAAGGAATTGCAAAATGGAAAAAAAAAAGTGCCTATTAAAAGTAACGTGTTAACAAACTCTTTTCACCCAGTTAATTCACCTCTTCGAGGAAGTTTCTGTGGGAGGGGAAGTCTGGGATGAGGATGAGCTGGAAGGAATCTGCCTTTTTAGCTGGGAAGCCTGATTTGTGTTTTGTGAGATGAATTAAAACAATCTCTGGTGCTTGGAGCTTCCTTCCCATTTAAAAATGAGTTCTGGCAAGTCAGGAAAATTCATCCAGATTCATCAAAGACCACAGGGGTGTTTGCAATGTCCTGGGGTGTGTTCTGGGGTGGATGGAGGCCACCACAACCTCTTCTGAACACCCAACCTGCCCCAGCTCCAGCCAAAAGCTACAAGTGGGTTTTCCCTCCTTCATCCCATCCTGGTTCCACATCACAACCTCACCAAACTGCAAAACCTCTCCAGATGTTCAGCACCTTTTCTCACACACTCCCAAGACCCAGAAGAAATACAGTTTCCTTCTGGCAAGGCTCCAGTCAGCAATACTTGCAAATATTCCCTTTACCCCCCTTTAAATCATTATTTTCCACCCTTGGCTATTTAAATCATCATTTTCACACTGAGGGAGCGTGGCTGGAAAACTGGGAAGGTGGGTCAACGGATTAATGAGCTGATTTCCTGTGGACCTTCAGCTCCAGGCTTGGAACAGCTGGACCTGCTGCTGCAGGCAGAACTCCATCCATCCCAGGAAAACAGAAAAACCCCATTCCTCATCTCCTGGCGGGGAGACAGGGGCAGGAAGGACACGGAGGAGGAGGCAGAGCTTGGGTTTGTTTTAAAGGGAACCAAAGCTTGCTCCTGTTTTCCAAACCTGTGCTGCTCACAGCCATTCTGTGACGGTGGGAAATCACATCCAGCTGGGTTGGAAAATGCTGGGAAGCTTTAGAAATGCAGCAGGGAATGTATTGATTAGTGTTTATACGTGTCCGTAGGGTTTCATTGGAAAAGCACAAGGATCAACTTGTTGCACGTTGTTATCAAAATCGTATTTACCCTGCATTCAACAAATGCAAAGGTTTTACACCAAATAACCCGATTTTACAGGGCCACATCAACAGGAGCAGGGAAATCAGCATTGCAAGATGTGACATGACTCACATGAAGACCTAATACAAGAGTCAAGCCCAAAACCCAGTTTAAACATAACCCAGGAGCAGCTACTCAACCCTGCGGCTGCTTTCCAACCCCACAGCCAGGTCTGAGAGCTGCATTCATCCCAAACTTCTCAAAAAAGGGGCAGGAGCCAAGAAAAAGCTGCCTTGTGTTCCCTGCCTGCCTCCCCTCACCCAGGCAGTGCCCTTGATCCCAAAACTATGGGAATGGCTCCACAAGCCACTTGATTAATAAGAGCCCAGGGGGGAAAAGCCGTTTATATAACCCCGTCTTCTCTAAACTTCCTAAGTGCTTCAGAAAGTGGCTGCCCTGGAAACCCAAACTGGAAACACAAAATATTATCTCTTGCATTT
>NW_016690207.1:6221494-6223295 GCF_001604755.1 Lepidothrix coronata
CAGAACAATCTGTCACTTTTGGCAGCAACAAGCAGAAAAAAAAAAAAAAAAAGATATATTTCATGCAGATACGGGGACTGGGCTGACACCCAGCCTGGAACTCGGCACGAGGGGAAGGCAGAGCAGGCTACTGGGCTGCCTCGTTACCCTGTCAGCTTGATTACTGGAAAGCAAGAAGTGCTCCTGCTTCCCTGGAGTAGCTGTTTGCCTGGATAGAAGCGCAGCCAGAGCTGTCAGACACACGAGGCCCTTGGTGTCCTTGGTCCCCTCCGGAGATGTCCCCCAGGAGATGGAAAACCCTCGAGGTGCAGCGTGGCAAGAGCTGGTGCAGGGCAGGACACAGATGCCAGCTCTGCTTCCATCACTGCCTTCCATAACCAGTCCTGCTCTGGAGCCTGGAAAACTGGGTTGAAACCTCCCAAGCTCAGACTGTTCTGCGAGATGCCGGGAACTGCCCAAATTAGGATTTTTCCATGAACAGGCTCCCCTGGGGCATCGCCTCCTTTTTTTCCTATTCCACCTCAGTGCTGACATCAGTCTGGCCAAAACTGTGCCCTCTGTGCCCTCTGGCCCTGCTTGAACTTCGGATGCGGTGAGTGAATCACACAAACCAGGGCAGAGAGGCATTTTTGACTCCTGAGAAATAGTTGCTGATGAGCTGAGGAGAAGGAGTTTGGGCCAGATCTCCCAAGAAATCCAACCTGCCCTTTGGTGGAGCAGTTTCTTTTGCTCCATCCCATTTGTGCTACTGGAAGCACAAATGTCTCCAAGTGTTTTTGCTGTTTTACTGTTCCTGCTCTCACAGCCTCTGCCATGTCAGCGGCCTCATTTCCCTTTCCAGGAAAGGAAGTCCTGTCCTGAACTTGATTATTTTGCTTTTTGGTTGGGGATTCATCCACTCCCCCTTGCTGAAATCAGAGGCACGTTCCCACTGAGTGGGGTGAAGCCAAACCTGTTTTCCTGCAGGCTCCCCCTTGGCTTCAGGAATTTAAAGGAGAGATTGTGGAATCATTAAGGCTGGAAAAGCCCTCCAAGATCATCGAGCCCAACCATTCCCCCAGCACTGCCAAGGCCACCACTAACCATGTCCCCAAGAGCCACATCCACATGGCTGTTAAATCCCTCCAGGAATGGGGACTCCACCACTGCCAGTGCCTGACCACCTTTTCCATGAAGAAATTTTCCCTAATGTCCAATCTGAACCTGCCTGGTGCAACTTGAACCCGTTTCCTCCTGTCCTGTCACTTGTACTTGGGAGAAAAGCCCGACACCCCCCCGGCTCCACCCTCCTGTCAGGGAGTTGCAGAGATCCTGGTTTTCCATCCCAACCTGCCCTTGCAGCATCCCAGGGGAAGGAAATACCCCAAAAGAGGAGCCCTGGCTCTAAGAGGGGATCAGAGGTTTCATCCTAAAGGCTGGAGCATCTCCTTCCATAAGCCTCGTGCTGAAAACAATGCAAATTGCACCCTCCATCCCAAGCTTTTCCCACACCTCACTCAAGCCATTTGGAGGCCAGCAAGCAGGTCTCCCATGGCTCTTGCACAGGGAAAGCCTCCTCCTGACACAGGCAGGGGCTCCTCAGCCCCTCAGCCCTGCCTGTCCCTCTGTCCCTCCCTGCAGCTGCAGGGGAGGAACCACCTCTGAGCTGCTGAGAACCAGCCAACAATGCACACTCTGCAGCTCTGCCAGGCCTATTGATCCCAAACCCCTCAGCTCTGCCAGGCCTATTGATCCCAAACCCCTCAGCTCTGCCAGGCCTATTGATCCCAAACCCCTCTGCAGCTCTGCCAGCCTATTGATC
>NW_016690207.1:6223425-6248995 GCF_001604755.1 Lepidothrix coronata
AGCTCTGCCAGGCCTATTGATCCCAAACCCCTCAGCTCTGCCAGGCCTATTGATCCCAAACCCCTCAGCTCTGCCAGGCCTATTGATCCCAAACCCCTCGGGAAGGTCCATCCCTGAGCTGGATGAGCTCCAGCACGTGCTGGAAGCAGCTTCCCTGGGCAGGGAAGGGTTGCTGCAGACTGGGAGGGGGGGGGTTGAGCAGGCTCAAGCACAGCACAGCTCCCCAGGGACTCCCAGCCACTCTCCTGACCTCGGTGAATTAAGCATTGCAATAAAATGTGCACTGAATTAATCATCTGCATCTCCAACGTGAGAAACTGCTGTGCAGGGGCTCACAGGAGCCTTGGGAGGGGTTCAGGCACCTCACTCCATGGAAGGCAGTGGGATTTAGATGCCTAAAGACTGTCTGTTAAGTCGTGTATCCAAGGTCTCCCAGATCCCAGCTGTCGGATGTCAGCCAGGTCTCCTAAATCTGCTGTTTCTATCCCTGAGAACCCTTCCTCCCTAAAAAGAGCATGTTGGATGGGGCTTGGAGCAACCTGGGCTAGTGGAAGGTGACCTTGGCCATGACAGGAACAAAGTGAGTTTTGGGGTCCCTTCCAACCCAAACCATCCTGGAGTTCAATGATTCTGTGACTGTGGATGCTGGGGAAGAGCCATCAGGGCTGAGAGCTCAGGTGAATGAACCCACCCCACCCTCTGGGAGGAGGATGTTGCTTTATCCAGCCCAGCACTGCAGGGTCCTCCCAGTCTAGGAGTTGATTGCTGCAAAGCAGGGATGAAGAGGGATCTGGGAGAACAGTGGGAGAGCACAGATCCCATGTTTCCCCCCAGGAGCTCCAGAGAAGGTGAAAAACTTCCTATGCACAAAACAGAGTCTAACAAAGCTCATTTGGAAAGGTCAGACCTGGGTCTGCTCTGAAAAGGAGGAATCATTTCCACCCACAACTAACAGCAGCTTGAGCTGTTTCTATTCAGTTTTAGAAAGAGAGCAGAGAGATACAATCCCTCCCAGGGCTTTCAAGGAATATTCATCCTAGTGCTGTCATTCCTCTTTCATGGCTCTAAGCCTGGTATTTCTGCTTCCAGCTCTTTCTCTCTCCAGCCTGCACAGCAGCTCCTGGAGGACAGTCCAACCCCCCTGGAGGTGTCTGTGTGTTGGAAATAACAATTCAAAGAAAAGACACACCATCCCAATACAACCAAACCCTCCCCAAACGTCTGACAGCAGTTTCTCAGACTGAAGTGATGCAAATAGCTCAGATAAGGTTCAGATAAATTATCTGAGCTCTCAAGGGCTTATCTGAGCTGAACACCAACTCCAAAAGTCCTGAAATTTGCCCTGTGGGACTGTCTCTCCAGCTTGATTTCCATCTGAAGCCTCGACCTCCAGAGGCTGCAGAAACAGCTCCTGTTCAAATGCATTCTTGAGATAGCAGGGTGGGACACAGCAGGTCTGCACTCCCTATCACAGCCTATCTGGGATTTGCCTCTGCTGGGAATGTTGCAAGAGGTGGGCTGATGGCTCAAGGAACCGGTGATGGCTCCTTTCACCACTCACCCTCCAAGGGATGAGGGAAAACCTCCTCCCTGGTGCCAACAGAAAGATCACTTTCACTTGGTTACAAATTGTTCCATGTGGCTTTTTCTTCCAGCCTGGTCCCACTCAGTGGGAGCAGAGGGAAGGCTGGGGGAGCTCAGGGGGCTGTGCCATGAATTCCATCACACTAGGGCGGCCTTTGGGTTCCAAGGCAGCCTGGGTGCAACAAGGAGCTGGGTGAAAAATCTATCCAGGCTTCCCTGAAAGCCTGGCAGGATGGACAGGGAGCAGTCACGAGGACAGGCTGTGGTCAAACAGACCCAGCTCACAGCAATGGGCAGCCGCTGATATTTATTAGAGATTGGAATCCAGCCCTTCCAAAACAGACAGAGCTCCAGTGGTTCCAGAAGATGTGAGACCTGGGAGTGACACTCATTCCTGGTGCACAGCTCAGGCCGTGACAGGAGCTGTGGAATGACAGGATCATAGAATCTCCTGAGCTGGAAGGGACCCATCAGGATCATCAACTCTTGGCCTTGCATAGGACACCTCGACAATCCCCCCATGGGCCTGGGGATGGAAGTCCAAGGCCAGGCTCAGAGACGGTAAATTGAGATTGTAAACTGGTACCAAGGGCCCATCAGCTCACTCCCAGCTGGACTACAGCCATTCCCTGTCCTGCAGGAGCACCAAGGTGTCCCATGTCCCAGCCAGGTCCCACGTGTGCTCTACAGACAGGGGGAAAAGAGAGCAGGAAGGATTCCTCCCTGAAGGGTTTGCAACCAAAGAATCCATGATCTAATCACTTATACACCTCATGCAAATCTAAAAAGGATGGAAAAAGGAGCTTTCTGAAAAGCTCTGCAGAAATTACCCCGATCTCGCTGATTCAAGCAGAGCAAGATTTCCTCTCAGGCAGAGTTCTCAGGCAAGAACAGCACTGAAATTCTATAGGATGGCTCATAAACCAGAGCAAAAAAATTCATTTCCTACTCAAAAATTCCCAACAGCTCGTTCCCAAAGGGCTGGAATGCCAAAGGGTTGCTGCGGAGCGCTGGCTCCCCTTCCCCATCACGCTTCCCCTGGCTAAAATCCAGGGATTGAGGGAGCAGGCGTGGGCAGGGCCGCGCTCCCAGAGCTTCCCAGAGCTCCCCTCCCTGGCAGCTCCAGGGTTAACGCGCCGGCGCCCTGCAAGGCAAGGATTTCTGCTTTATTTCAGCAGGGGAAGTGTGTCCCGGCCTGATTAGCCCAATGGTTTCCTCTTTTCCCATAACCTCCAGACCCCCATGGCCTAAGTGTTTACTTTCTGAAATAAAAAATCTGCTAGTGTTTTTCTTTTTTTGGGGTATGTGTATTTTGGGAGGATTCGGGGGGAGGGAAGCGGGAGAGGGGGAGTTGAATGGGATGGGAGGTTTGCATCCACCTCCCTCCTCTCTCCCACCCCTCACCCCAGCTCCTTCCAGCTGCAGCTCTGAGCTGAGACTTCTGGCTTCGACGGGAGGGAGAGAGAGAGAAAAGTATTAATGAGAGAGTTCAGTGCCTTGCTCAGCAGCTATAAACACACAGAACATCTGGAGGGGGAGAGCTGCTCCGTGCTGCCAGGAGCTGAGAGGAACAGGCTGCTTGCAGGGTCCCAGCCCCCCTGTCCCCAGCCTCTCCTGGCATCCCATTGTCCATCCAGAGAGAAAAAAACAACCAGGGAATCATCAGGGTTGGAAAAGCCCTCTAAGAACATCCAGTCCAACATTAACCAGCCACTAAACCACGTCCCCAAGGGCCACATCTACGTGTTTTTTGAATGCTTCCAAGGATGATCATTCCATGATTCCCTGGGCAGCCTGTCCCATATTTCTGCTCTCCCTGATGCTGCTCCCTCTGCTCCTGCCAGCCCAGCACAGCCCACCCACGGGCACCACAAACCCTGCAGAGAGGCTGCTCTGCTGCCCTGGATCCCCAGAGGTCTTGGTTTTGGGGAAATTTTCTTGGGAAAGCTCAAATCCCCCCCCCAGTTCTGCTTTGTGTGGCCTGTCTGAAGGAAGTGTGTGGTGGTGCAGGATGGTTTCCTCTTATGGAAAAAGAAACAGGTACATCCAGCTCACTCCATCCCTACACAGGGATCAATCCTACTCCAAGAGCATCCCAAAACCAGAGATCTTCTGCAGCCATCCTCAAGGGACCAGGGAAGCCCTGGATAGTTTGTTGCTTATCCCTTTCCCCCTCGACTCTCCATCCCATTATCCCTCCCCCACAGCACACTGGAGCTGCTCAGTTTTGGGAGGTGCAGCTCCACAACTTGAGTTTTGCCTCTTGCTGAGCTCCCACCCCCCTGGTTATATTTGAGGACCCCAAAAAATCTGCATGTTTCTCCCAAAAATCAAGCAAGAACCTTCCCGCTCTCACCCAGCCCCATCCAGGGGACCAACCCCCTGCTCAGAGAAGGATCCCTGCTCCCCAGCTGATCCAGGCTGCAGCCAAGTGGGAAAAGAGCTCAGAGCTCCTTCTCTGCTGATGACCCAGGGAGCTCCCTTGGGTTTTGACCAGGAATTTTCCAGAGTCAGGCAGAAAACAAATGGAAAAGTGAAAGCCTGGATTTTTGTCATTTTGTCGCTTCAGAGCAAATAAATCCCTTCAAGTGCTGAGTTGCAGCAGGTTAGAGCAGCACTGAGTATCACAGCATCACCTGGGTGTGTGTTCCTCACCTGGAAAACAACCAGGACCCACACAAAGAAGATATCCCAGCTCCCACTGACCTGAAGAGCAAACCAGGGACTGCTCAGCATCCTGCACAGGACAGTCTAAGACACCACAGGCAGCCCAGGGCTCTGAAATTCATTCCCAAGGCATTGAGGGATCTTTTCCCTCCACCAAATTCATTCCCAAGGCACTGAGGGATCTTTTCCCTCCACCAAATTCTTTCCCAAGGCATTGAGGGATCTTTTCCCTCCACCAAATTTATTCCTAAAGCATTGAGGGATCTTCTCCCTCCACCAACAGACTGGAAAGTGCCCTTAACAGAGAAAATTCCATGTGTCCTTCCCCAAGCCCAGAGTGCCCCAGCAGAGAAGGTTGAACTGGAGCCAACAAAACACCCAAAGATGCCACCAAGGAAAAGTGAAAGGAAAACCCCTTCCACCAGGCTACAAACAGCTGCAGAGCACAAAAGGCTGTGCCAGCTCAGCCAGAGAGGTGCCCCAGCCCAGCAGAAAGGGCCCATCCATCCCCTGGCAGAGCTGTGGGTCAGGGGGTGGAGGCAGCAGGTGGGGCAGAGGCAGGAGTTTGTGCAGGGCTTTTGTTGAGCCACCAAATGAATTAATATCCAGTGAGATGAATTAACATCCAGTGAGATGAATTAACCTCCATCACCCTCTCGCTCATCCCTCCCCACGGTGGCTCATCCTTTTCCCACTGTTCTGCTTCCCTTCACCTTCCTGCACGTCCTCCCCTGCCTGCTCCTGGTTTAGTAAGGATGGAGAGGAGATCCTGGCCGGCCCAGGAGAAGGGCTGGGATGTCCTGCCAGGCTGCAGCCACAGGCAGCTGTGCTGCCCTGTGAAAAGACTCCCATTCATCTCTGCGAGAGCAGAGCGTGCGGGGGAGGCAGCAGCAGCAGGGGAGGGGGAAGTGTTGGAGGAGGCTGAGAAAAGGAAGGAGGCCACAGTTAAAAATAGGATAAAAGGACATGAAGGAAAAAAAATGCAGATTTTTTTTTTTTAAGAAAAAAAAGCTTCGTTCGGAAAATGTGCTGCAGCTGGAGAAGCCATCGGGCTGAGCACGGTCAGCTTTCACCTTCCCCCGCCCTCCTCCTCCTCCCCAAGCCCCTTCCCCCCGAGCGTGGGCCTGGAAGCCGGCCCAGAAAGCGCTCCCAGAAAGCACTTTCCTCCGGGATTCTCCAGCGGGAAAAGAGCAGGGCTCGTGCAGGAGGAGGGGGCCACGTGGGGAAAGGCAGGGAGAGCTCCCCAGGGCTGCAGGAGGTCCTGTGGGACTCCTGGCTGGCTCCAGGCTGGGCTAGGCTGGAAGGGAGCTCACGGGGTCAGCGGGGTGAGGGCACATCCATCCCTGCTGTGATGGGGCAGAGCACCCCAGGATGTGTTGCTCCAGCTACAAGGGCTTTGCTTTCCTGCCCAAACCAGCCCAGGCTGCAGGTTACTTGATGCCCACGAGGCACCAACTCTGCCTTTTCCTCTACAAAAGATCCCTGGAAGTGTCCCAGGCCAGGTTGGACGGGGCTTGGAGCAACCTGGGCAAGTGGAAGGTGTCCCTGCCCATAGCAGGGGTGGAACGAGATGGGCTTGAAGGTCCCTTCCAACCCAACCCAGTCTGGGATTCATTTCTCACTGCAAGTAAGATCACTCCCCCAAATACTCCAGTAGTATCCAAAAGGCTGGGAATACCTTCATTCACAGGGTGCTAACTCAGCACAGCAGTCGTAGAAACTTCAGCCAGGGTCCTTCCATCCTCACTGCCATCAACAACAGCTTTAGCTCCCCCCTCACTGAGGAAAACAAACCCGGCCAGGGGGAAGGGGTTGTCATAGTGGCCTTGGCTCAGAAAGGCAGCACAGCCAGGGCTGTGTCCATGCTGAAATTATCATGGAAGAACAGAATCCCTGAGTGGTTTGGGTTGGAAGAGACCTTAAAGATCATCTCACTTCAAACCCCCCACCCTGGGCAGGATGCCACGAAATCAAGTTGCTCAGAGCTCCATAATAATTTGATAATACCATTATCAAATCTTTTCCTTCACTCCAGCTTTATGCCTAACCTTGTATAATCCAAAAAAATACAGCCAGGGAGTAATATTAGGATACTGTTTCCTTATGAATGAAACATAAGTGTGACTCTCAGCATCCTCTCAGCAGTGCTGCCACTTCGGGCAGGCCCGTGGCATTTCTTTGGGCTGGCAGATGGATCAGCTGAGGTGCAGTGGCCTTTCCAGCCCTGATCCCACCTGTGCAAGGAGCAAAGCTCCTGTCCACAAACAGGCAGCAGTTCCCTTCTGGCTGGATTCATTCTGTCACCTCTGGGATGTGCCTTTCTCTGGCTGTGACCCCTGGTTGGTTCTCAGGGCAGTGATGTTCCCAACATGTGCCCCACAGACTGTGGCAGCAAACTAACAAATAAAACTGCCTCTGGTCCATTGCCAAATTTGGCCTTTCAAACAAAAAAACCTCCACCCCTTCTTGTCTTCATCTACAGCTAAATCCACATCAGGCTTCCCTTTCTCCATATCACTGAATAATCTTATCAGCCTCAAGCACAGTGTAAATAAACTCAGCCAAGCTTCAAAGGCAAAACATCTCTAAACACAAGGCAGCTCTCAAACTTTTAGAAATAGTGTGGTTTCTATTGCAAGGGGATATATTCACACTTGCATTTTCCTTGTTGACTTGTTTCTTTCACCAACATCGAGACCATGAAAACCAAAATAGCCTCTAGTACACCAGAAGAATAGATGACAAATGGTTTTAATGTGCACCCGAGACACAAAGGAGAAATGAAAACTGTTCCTGGCCCTATATACAAATGAGAGTTTCCTCTCGTTTAAAATTAGAAACTGCTCTAGACTGAAGAAACAGCAGCACTAAAAAACAAATCAGAGAAAGAGTACCTTGCATTGCAATGGGCAGAACTGAAAAGTGACCCTCAGGTCTTGCAAGAGAACCAGGAGCCTGTTCTACCTGTGCCAAAGTGCCAAAAGTTTGATCAAAACCTGTGGAAGACAGTGCCAACTTGAGTTTCTTTCCCTGGCCTCACTGAGGTTTGAAGGAGGCTCCAGCCTCTGGAAGAGGACATTTCACAGAGCCAGCGTGGGGTAATGAAGATCTGGGCTGCAGATATGTTGGTCCCTGGAGAGAGCACTTCCACAGAAAAGGGGAGAGGGGAGGGAAAAAAAAACCACTAAGAAAACTTTCCAGGCACAGATTTGCAAAATGTTTGAGCAAATCCAAATGCTGCCAGGGCAGATTTCATCAGAGCTGAGCTGACATCATGCTGAGAGAGGTCACCCACAGGAGTTGAGCAAAGAGCTGCAATAAGGAGGGCTGGGAATAGGCAGAGGAGCTTTGCTCCAGCCACAGGCACAGCTCTCTGTGTCCACCTCCTGCTCACACACAAGCGCTCACCAAAGGACAATGTAAAAAAAACCCCAAATGCCTGAATCTTTGCCAAGGAGAGATTTCAGACTGTACATTTGACAACAGTCCCTGGTTCTGCTGAACTCTTTAGCTGCAAAAAGTCTCTGAACATCAGGGTTCTGCCTCCCCAAGGGGCCAATGTGAAGAACTAACGAGCTGGGAACAAGCCACAGGAGAGCAGCACATGCCATGCCAAGGCTTACGTGGGATTTAAGTGCTTCAAGACAGGCTTATGTGGGACTAAAGTGAAACATAAACTTCATATTGGCCCTTTGCAAAGGTCACATCTGTGTAACCTGAGCCCTTTCCCTCAGTTCTGTGCCTGTGCCAGGCTGTACCTGAGCCCTCTGCTCTGCCACAGCACCACAGGGCTCTGGGCTGGGGTCCCATCACCCATCCCAGGGGCAGGAGAAACAACTGCCCACCTGACACAGAATCCTAGGATGGGTTGGGTTGGAAGAGACCTAAATCCCATCTTGTTCCACGCCCTGCCATGGGCAGGGACACCTTCCACCAGCCCAGATTGCTCCAACCTGGCCTTGGACACTTCCAGGGATGGGACAGCCACAGCTTCTCTGGGCAACCTGTGCCAGGGCCTTCCCATCCTGTGAGTAAAGAATTCCCTTCTAATATCTAATCTAAATCTCTCCCCTTTTAGTTTAAAACTGTTCCCCCTGTCCCACCTGCCTGTGTGATCACATCTGCTGCCAGCTGGTTATGCAGGAATGGTTTGGGTTGGTCTGCTCTGGAATCCCAGAATGGTTTGGGTTGGATGGGACTCTAAAAACCATCTCATCCCACCCCCCTGCCATGGGCAGGGACCCCTTCCACAAAAGCAGCCCAAAGTGCAAGCTCAGCTTGAAGATTCAGGTGTTGAACAACGTGTGGGGCAAGAATTAGTCAGCGGTGACTTTGTAACGGCTTTCGGGCTCTGAATGTGTCAGAGGAGCCCATCCTGCAGCACCACCAGGGCTCGGCTTCAGCTGGGCACACACCACAGCCAGCATGGCCCAGCGTGGCCACACCTCTCCAGCTGTGGGACCTGGAGACTGTGACATCACCTTCCCAAGGAATCATGGAATCCCAGAAGGGGTTGGGTTGGAAGGGACCCTAAAGCCCATCTTGTCCCATCCCCTGCCATGGGCAGGGACACCTTCCACGAACCCAGGTTGCTCCAAGCCCTGTCCAACCTGGCCTTGGACACTTCCAGAGATGGGGCAGCCACAGCTTCTCTGGGAAACCTGTGCCAGTGCAAGGCATGGAGCTACAAGAGACTCAAAACTACAACCACCACAGTGGGATGAAAACTTGTGAGTCCCCATTTCCTTGCAGCCTTCCATGAATGGCCCTTTCCAAAGCCACTCACCAGGACATCAGTCCTGCAAATGCCATGAGAAATGCTGAAGATGCAACCAGCAGGTTGGCAGGTCCACCCTGCCCGCGGTCTCCTCCTGGAGACCCCCATGGCTGGGAAGATCCCAGCAAGCAGCAACCAGGGCTGCTGTCCCTAAATGCAAGGGGGGTGCACACAGGACTTCAAAATGTCAAAAAAACAGCAGAATAACCACTTGAAAGAGGAGAGAAGTTCTCCCACACCATGGCAGGGAAGAAGAAAGCTCCCATCCTTCAGCATTGCTCTGACAGGAGAGGAATAGCTGAACAGAGCAGTTTTAAGGCTTTTATCTGCTTTCTGGCCCCATCTCCACTGACCCCAGCAAGGCAGGCACCAGCCTGGTGATGCTGTGCCTTGGGGATGCATTAAGGGCAAAAACACCCAAGAAAGGAAGCCAGGACTGGGGCAGAAAGCAAATGTAGGAGGGAGGAGACCAGACTCTGGACAACAAACAGAGCACGGAGGGGCTTTAGGTTTGGTTGTTCCCCCAAAGATGCCCCCGAGCCCCCCCCAGCACCCCACAATGTCCTACCTGTGCCGTAGTGCTCCAGCCCCGTGGGCACCTCCTGCGTGCTGGGCTCGTCCCACAGCGGGCAGCAGGGCCGGGGTGGGCAGCAGGAGGCCTGGAAGCCACAGCTCACCCAGGGATCCTCGCAGGCACCGGCGGCTCCCGCCTTCTGGAAGAGGGAGAGGGAAAGTGTCAGCGGAGCAGGACCCCAGAGAGCCAGCCAGGGGGAGGTGGCAGCGAAGCTTCCCCCAAAACAGAGAGCGAGCTCTGCTCCTACAGGGTGTGCTCCCAAAAGCTGTCGCTGAGGGGTGACACGGGGAGGCAAAAGGGGCCTTTTTGAACAGATGGGAGGGAAAAGCAAAGGTGCAGAGCGAGGCCCTGCTCAGCAGGGTGGGCTGGGAGGGGCTCAGCAGGACACCCCTCATGGCAAGGCTTTGTTCCAGCCCCCAAACTGGAACAGGGATTTTTTGGCAGCACAAGCAGGAGCCCCAAAAGCCCCCAGAAATGAGGAGCATGCTGGGGGGGTGCAGAAGCCATAGCCCTGCCCAGGCATTATGGTCCCCATGCTGTGGGGTGAGCTGTCAGGTGTCTGTTCCTGTTCCTATTTATGCTGATATTATTTGTGATCATAATAATAATAATATAAAGGGGCCTCTGGTGGTCTAGTGGTTAGGGTGCAGGACTCTCACCGCTTCGACCCGGGTTCGATTCCCAGCCCCCCGGGCAGATGGAGCTCGTCAGCCTTGTGAGGCAATCCATCTAAGAGAAGGTCACTCTAAACAAACCTACGTTCTGAGACCCTCACTGCCACTGTCCAAGCTTGCTCGGCCCCAGCAGATGAACCTCAGGATTAAAGGGTGGGCTCAGTTCAGCGCACGCTGTGTCTCACCTAAAAAATCCACTGCGCAGGCTCGAAGGGTTAATGACCTTTCCCAAATCTTCGCTCGCGAAGACTGGCCATTACATTACATTTGTGATCATTACGCTTGTATTTATATTTGTATTTGGGTCATTTATATTTACATTTGGGTTATTTATATTTATATTTGGGTTATTTGTATTTGGGCTATTTGTATTTGTGTTGGTTTTATTTCTGTGCCCACGGGCATACCTGTGTGTACATGTAAAGGTATTCAGGTGTGTATGAGATATACATCTCATATGTGCACATGTGTATTTATATACATAGGTACCCATATATTTACATAAACACACATGTATATTTATATAAACTATGTATTATTGCATTTATATTACATAATTATATAATTACATCATATAATTACATTATATATTATTACATAATATATGTTACATAATATATTACATATATATCACATAATATGCAATAAAAATATTGCATATTATATTACATATATAATATACCATCTATATATATCATCAATATATACCATATATATAATACACCATATTATTATATTACATCACTTACATATAGTACATTATATGTGTATATGCACATTATATGTGTGGTATAAGTATTTACATACCCACACATGTGTATCCTAGGTTAGAAGTCAATATGAATTACACTTTCATTTTTATGCTATATGAAGTTAGATTCAGCCTCTATAAAGAAAATATCTGTACTATATATACAAATTGTTATACCTACATATACAAATTACATATACAAATTATATAGAGAATTGTTTGGGTTGGGAAAAACCTTTAAGATTATCAATTCAGAAACAATCCTGGGATATAATTTTCATTTTGTTCTGTACAGACCTGTTTCATACATATATATTTATAAATACGTGTATCTATAGTGTGTATATATATGTACACACCATAAATATGCAGTATATATATGTGTATATACCTTATACATATATTTACCATATGCATGTACATGTATATACATGTATACCATATAATATATATGTTGCATTTAAGTGTTTATCTCTTTGTAAGAGGATAACAACATACAAATACCTATAAATAAATGCAGGATGTTTTAATTTTTTATTATTATTACCATTTCCCCACAAGGGAAATGGCTTTGCTTCACCTCCAATCAATATTTTAAAAGCCAAATGCACACTCAGAACCATTTAAAGGGAAGATATGGAGCTGCCTCAGAAAAATCTCATGGCTCAGAGTGGCCTTTTCTTCCTATTTTGGTGAAAATTGTGCTTTTCAGCAAGTGTTCTGTGATTTCTCTAAATATGGAGATGATATCTCTAAATATTACTCTGATTTCTCTAAACGTGGAGGTGATTTCTCAAAATTTGGAGGTGATTTCTCTAAATATGGAGGGGATTTCTATAAATATGGGCCTGATATCTCGAAATATGGGTCTGATTTCTCTAAATATTGGTCTGATATCTCTAAATGTTGGCTTGATTTCTCTAAATATGGGTCTGATATCTCGAAATATGGGTCTGATTTCTCTAATACGAAGGTGATTTTTCTAAATATTGGTCAAATTTCTCTAAATATAGAGGTGATTTCTCTAAACATGGAGGTGATTTCCCTAAATTTGGAGGTGATTTCTCTATGGGTCTGATTTCTCTAAATATGGGTGATTTGTCCAAACGTGGAGGTGATTTCTCTAAATATTGGTCAGATTTCTCTAAATATGGAGGTGATTTCTCTAAATTTAGAGGTGATTTCTCTATGGGTCTGATTTCTCTAAATATGGGCTTGATATCTCTAAATATGGGTGATTTCTCCAAATATTGGTCAGATTTCCTGAAATGTGGAGATGATTTCTCTAAATCTGGGTCTGATCTCTCTAAAAAGGCTCAAGGCACTGCCAAGCCTGTCCCAGAGCTACTGGTCATTGGCCTGGCCATGCCCAGGATCACACTCCAGATTGTGTTATATACAACTACCCATCACCTGCCCACACAGAGCAGAGCTGGCTCAGCAGAGGGAGCACCGAAATTGTCCCAAACCTCCAGAAACCCGAGGGAATCTTTCCCAAAGCTGTGCTTTGAGCTGCTCCCCCCACGCCCGTCCCTGCAGGTGAAGGTCAGCGCGGCCGCGGAGGCACCGGGACAATGGGCCCTCCAAGAACCCTCCTCCCAGCACAAGCGCAGGAAATCCGATGCAGGATCCCATTTCCAGGGGAGGTCTGCAGGCTCCAGAGGTTCAGATAAGCTCTGGGTAAACACTGGGAATTCAGGAGCTGCTCTGAGTGGCCTAAAACCTGGAGTACTCGGTGGATGACACCAAACCGTGTCAGTGGGCTGGAGAAAAACCCACTGCTGGGGGAGGAAAATAACCCCACTCCTTTCTTTCATAGAATCCCAGACTGGTTTGGGTGGGAAGGGACCTTAAAGATCATTTAGTTCCATGAGCAGGGACACCTCCCACCAGCTCAGGTTGCTCCAAGCCCCGTCCAACCTGGCCTTGGACACTTCCAGGGGTCCGGGGGCAGCCACAGCTTCTCTGGGCAACCTGGGCCAGGGCCTCCCCACCCTTGTAGTAAAGAATTTCTTCTTTATATTTAATCCAGACCCACCCTCCTCCAGCCTCAGGCTCTTCCCCCTTGTCCTGGGTGTTCCTTACCATCACTCCAGGCCGAGCCAAAGGATAAGGGGCTGCACTGCCGATGGTTGTGTCCATGTAGTAACTCATCATCTTGGAGGTGCCTGCAAAAATGGAGATGGATTAGATGACAGGCCACAAAAAGTGAGAGAAGCAGCTAAATCCCTGCTTTCTCAGAGCACACCATCACCTTAATGAGTGTGAGCTGGAAAAGTTAAGGGGAAAATATCTGTATTAAGAGGAGATACTGTGATTAGATGGGTTGTATCAACAATGCAAACACAGATCCATTAGTGTAAACTGGGGAGAGCCTGACAATGGTGAATGAATTATCACCTGGAAGCTGATGGAGCTGCTCTGAGGGAAGATGAGATCATATTTCCTTTGCTGGAGAATTGGTGGGAAATCGTTGCCAATTTTTTTTCTTTTGAGAGAGAAAAAAGAAAAAAAAAGCCACTTTGTTGAGCTCAACACCTTTCCTGTCACAGCTTGGTCACAACCAGCCTGTTTCACAAAGAACTTTGCTGTTTTCAGGAGACATCCTCTGCTTTCCCACATTAGCTTATGTTTGCCTTGCTAAATCTCTGCCTTGCCTGGCATTCCTCACATGGGATTTACTCCCGTGAGCAAGTCCTACCAGAGCTGCTCTTTAGATGGGATATTTAATCATCCAGGAGCCCGTTTGTGTGGCTGAGGTGAAGGAGCTGCAGTGTGGTTCTGATATCAGAGCTGTGGATGTTTCTCCCTCTCTCCTTTAAGTGCCCAGTGGAAAGTGCAGGGCCAGGGCCCTTGGTTTTGGTGGATGTGACTCAAAGGTGCTGGAGGAAGGAGCAGAGGGGGAGAAGGCTGGGCAGGATGTGCCTGGGAGCCAAGGGAATGGCTGCTTCCATCTGGGGATAGAGGCACAGCCTGAGGGATGAGGAGCTGCTTTAACCAGAGGGGACAGAGCAGCTCCTCTGAAACCCCTCCGGGGTCCTGCAGAGCCCTGAGCTGCCAAATGCAACCACTGCAGATGCAAACACTTGTCTGAGTCATCTCAGAATAAAATCACAGAGTCATGAGGGTTGGAAAAGTCCTCTGGGATCACCAGTCCAACCATTCCCCAGCACTGCCAGGTCCACCACTGCACCACATGCCCATATAGCACATATACACAGTGTTCAAGAATGCCAGGGAAGGTGACTCCACCACTGTCTTGGGGAGCCTGTGCCAGTGCTGGATAACCCTTTGGGTGAAGAAATTTTCCCTAATATCCAACCTAAACCTCACTGGTGCAACTTGAGGCCATTTCCTCTCCTCCTGTCCCTTGTTCCCTGGGAGCAGAGCCTGAAAAGTCCCGGCTCCCCCCTCCTGGCAGGGCATTGCAGAGCCAGAAGGTGCCCCCTGAGCTTCCTTTTCTCCAGGCTGAGCCCCCCCAGCTCCCTCAGCCTCTCATCAGACTTGTGCTTCACAAGGTTTGTGCTTGGCCCTTCTCCACAGAACCAGCACAGCCACGTTACCTTCAGCTCCACCCCTACACCGGCCCCTTGAACAGCTCCTGGAGGACTGGGATCTGCTCCCAGCCTTCCCTCTGCTCCCAGGGCTGGCCAGCAGTTCTCCAGCCCCCAGGACAGGACAGGACAGGGCAGGGCAGGGCAGAGCTGTTGTGGCCGTGCCTCACTCACCACCTCAGCAAACAGGGACCCCGACATTTGTTTCCCCCTGCTCGGTGAGTAATGGCCAAACACGGAACACCTGCGTGTGCAGGGTATTAAATGATCATCATCATTTCCTGCCTGTTATTACTGACTCTTGTTCTCACACCGGCATTGTTGTTTTTGAAAAACTTTTCTTTTTTTAATTCACAAAACTGAAAACTACCGAGGTGGTGGAAGAACAACGAGCCCATTTCTCTTTGTGCTGTACCCAAAACCACACCGAGTGTGAGTTACCGTGGCTGAGGAGCCTTAACTAATCTCAGCATCTGTGCACGCCCTCCCAGCCCTAACGAGGCGTTAAAACACGTTTGCTTCAGTCTCTGTGCAGCTGAGGCTGCAGCTGGGGAGACACAGACAGTGCTGGAGCCCCTTTCTGAGTAATCACAGAGTCCCAGAACCATTTGGGTTGGAAAGGACCTTGAAGACCACCTCGTTTCACCTCCTGCCATGGGCAGGGACGCCGTTCACTAACCAGGTTGTTCCAAGTCCCGTCCCAACCTGGCCTTGGACATTCCCAGGGATGAAGTATCCCTGGAATGAAGGGCATCCCCTAAGGAAGGTCAAGGCTCTCAGTCCCACACGCTGGTCCCCTGATCCTCACCCTCAGCACACATAAACCATCTCAGGTAAACGTGAACTGACCTTGCCCTAAAGCCAAGATTAGTGCTGCCAAACTGCACAGAACACGACAGACACTGTGAAATGGAGGCAGAGAAACCCTGGGGCTGGTTCACCTGTTTCAGAGCCACACACGTGTTCGAGAGTGAGGAGTTAGAGCCCTCAAAGAGCAGTTCAGCAGCAGCTCCTGGGAGCAGCTTCTGTTGCTCTCTGCAGCCTGTGCAATAGGCAGTTGGGGTTTGCTCTGGGTTTTTTTTGCCTTTGATGAAGACACCTGAGTCCCACGGTTCTCGAGAGCTGCTTTCATGCCTCACTGAGCGTCGTTTGCATCTCTCAGGCTGCACTTGCCAGCTGAACCTTCCAGCAAGGGGCCACACGCCGCTGCTCGAAGCCACATGTGCTGCAGTGACAGCAGAGGCACCAAACCCGTCCTGACACCCAGGACAAGGCTTTGTGCACTCAGGAATATCAATAAGATTTAACCAGAGCACCAGCAACCCCCTCCCGAGCCTGGGAAAGGTGAATTATCATCTCTAGGCAGCAGCTCCAAGAGATTCACAGCCAGTTTGCTCTTTGGTTTCCCTTCCCCTCCAAGCTGTGCTGTTAAAAATCACTGGTGGGGGGCAGAAACACAACACAAACCTCGGCAACTGTTTGCACTCCCACCCCGGGGGTTGAAGACAAGCCCAGCCTAAATGCAGGTTAAGTCAGTCCCCCAACCTGATGCAGGTTTTGTGGGTGATAGTGGTTAAAGGACAGGGAGACACAGGCTCCAGTCTGTGAAAAGGACCTGGAATCATGGAATGGTTTGGGTTGGAAGGGGTCTTAAAGATCATCTCTTTACAACCCACCTCCATGGGCAGAGATGCCACCCACTAAATGACAAGCCCTGGTAGAAAAGGATCCTGTGCACGGAATAATTGTGCTCTGGAAAAGCGGGTATGGAAGAGGAGGCCGGAGGGAGCTCTGCTGTGCTGTGTCCAGGCTAATTTTAACAGAACTTCCACCACTTCCCAGAGGAAACTACTTCACAGCCCAATACGTCTCTCACTGTCAGCAAGTTTCCCTGATGTTTGAGAGATATTTTGCTTCTCTTTGACTTCCTCTAATAAGAGCCTAAATAGTTCCTCCCCTCCACTGGATGCTGTCAGACAGCTCTGATGAGGGCCCTGAGCCGAGCTGAGCTCAGGACAGAGCCCATCAGGGCAGGTAACTTGGCTGAGATGGAGGAAATCACTGCAGATTTACCCCCAGATAATCCTGATCCAGAGCTTGCAGAGAGCTGGTAATTAATAGAGAGGAATCAGACCCATTTGGTAAAATCCTTAATGACTTAATAGCTTGACTTCAGCCTTATTGTTTGCCCTTATTATTTGTGTCTTATTGTGAAAACACATGTGGGAGAAACAGCATTTATTTTGGGAATTGATCAAGTACCAGCCAAAGCTATGAGACTCTTGGGTCATTTCTAAACTGAATTAAAATTTTAATTTCATTTCAACATCCATCCCTCCTCTTTTACAAGGTTTTTTTATCATTATTATTTTAAATCAATTACCAAGCTTAGTTTAAAAGGAAAATGCTGTTTGTCCTCATGATTAACACACACACCCCCTTTCAAAAGTTGGGAAGGAGTTTAAAATATAGATTAGAACAAAACAAACTTTGCCTGTTTGATATATGAAGACACTTCACAATATTTTCATATAATGTTTTAGTTTTATATTGCTTTAAGGATGGGGAGAGGGAAGTGGAGTGAGGCCACAGTGGCTTCCCAGTGGCAGAATCAACAGATTCCCACCTCTGTTTCCCAGTTTAATGTTGTAAAATGCAGAGGCTCAGACTGTTCCTCGGTTTCTGAGCTGTAGGACCACGCTGAGCTTCTGCCCACCCCACACCCTGAGCCCCAGCTGGGCGCCCAGTGAGGGTGTCCCTGCAGGGTGGCACAGCTGGGACAGCTGCTCACCGGGATTCGGGAGCTTTTCCTCCATCCCAACAAAACAGGAAGATTCCTTTTCCACGGGGTCGCTCCAGGAGGATGGGGCAGCACCAGCAACCCCACCAAAGTGTTTCTGGCTTCAAGAGCCTGAATGAAGAGTTTAAAAAGGCAAAGCAGCCCCTTCCCCGTGGGCTGGCAGCTCCTGCCCCAGAGCTGCTTGATTTGTGCATCAAGGAATAATTCCTCATCTTTGAGGGGGTGGGGAGAAGAGCTGGTGGAAATGACATCCTTCCACAGGTCTTTAACCCCTGGCATCCTGGCACTTTCCAGGCCTCCTGCCAGCTCAGTTCTCAGGGGAGGGAGTGTTTGTTGATCCGTTGGCATGTTAAAAACCCCTTCAATTCATCAAACCCTGGCACCAGCTTGAAATAAAAGGAGCATCCCTAAGGCAGGAGCATGAGCAGGAGAAATGAGTGTGCTTCCTTTATGCACAATCCATGCTTTTTAACTGCTGGAAATCCCACAGTTCTTAGGATTTCAAAACTTTGTAGTGTTCCTGCAGATAACAGCTGATTTAGTGAAGGGAAAGCAGGCAGGGCAGTAAATGCTGCTGTGGTAAAGAGATAGGAATGGTAAATAGAATAAAAATGGTAAATAGAGCAACAGTTTACCATTGTAAATAGAGCAACAGTTTACCATTGTAAATAGAGTGACAGTGGTAAATAGAGTAGCAAAGGTAAATAGAATAGGAATGATAAAGAGAGTAACAATGGTAAATAGAGTAGCAATTGTAAATAGAGTAAAAATTGTAAATAGAGAGGTAATTGCCCTTCTGCACCCGCTGTAAATACTCCCAGAGGTTAAACGACCTGGCCGAGGTCACCCGGGGAAAGTGAGGGGGAGAGGATCTGAGCACTATCTTAACTGCGGGGCGGGGACTGCCCCGGGATTAGCGTGTCCGGAGGAGTTTTTTGGGAAGGATGGGGCAGGGGCCGCCTGTCAGCACATCCCGTCTGCTTCAGCTGGGCTCTTTCTTCCCTCGGTGCCTGTCAGATCTGAAGGAGATATGATGGGACCTCAAGAGCCTTCCCATTTGGCTGGATAAACTCTGGCCGGGCTGGGTGACAGTGGTCGTGAGACAGTGCCAGGATGGTTCCCTTACACGTGTGCCTTCGCTCTCTGTGCTTGTAGCAAACTGCTTTTTCTTTAGCTTTCTCCTTTCCCCTGTTCATTCATCAATTACTCAGCTGCTAATTTATAATTAAGCTGAAGTAACCCCCCGTGAGCAGCCCAGCAGATGTATGGTGAGCTGACAGCCGGGTCATGGCAGGCAGAGGGGTTTAGGAGGGATGCTAAACCAGAGGGGCTGCTGCCATTAAATCATGCTGCTGCTGCAGCAGCTCCTGCAACTGCAGGGAGATGTGAAGGGCAGGTTAATTAGGTCATCTGTTCCTTCACTCCTGAATTTGCCCCTGTGAAGCAGCAGCCTCACAGCACAATGTCATGGGCCAGGGCCTCGGCCAGGAAAAATCCCAGGGGAGGGAATGGGATCGGGGGAATGGGATCTGTTCCCAGCCAGCAGGGAGGGATCCCCTGCCCCAGGGAAGGCTCTGACACCACAGGGAGCACACTTCCCAGATCCCAGAGCCCAGGCTGCCCCTGGCACAGGGACTGCCAGCCCAGCTGGGAGGCTGTGCTGTGCTCCAGGATCCCTGCAGGACCCCCAGCAGGACAACTGGGACCAGCCTGCCCAGGTCTGATGGTGCTTTGAGAGTCCCCCTCTTCCCCAGGCACCCAAACTGCTGTGGAAAGGGAGGGTACCCTTCATTTCTCCGGGCCAGCTGTATAAAGAAGGAAACATTTTTCTGCCTTGGAGGAGCATGTGGTACCCCAAAACTCTGCAGTGAAGCCGAGGACAAGGGACACACACACAGACCAGTGCTGGGGGCAGAAAATGCGCCTACACACCCCCCAGCCTCTGGGTGAGGGGGTTCATCCCCAAAAGTGACAGGGAAGACCAAAAAAATCAGTTTTTTTCAGGAAATTATGTACATGACAGGCAGGGGAAAGCTTGAAAACCGACAGAATGAGAGGCAGCATGAGCAGGCTGTGCAGGAAACCACTCTGGAGCCAGCCCACAGCCCCCAAAGGTGTCAGTTGACAGCCCAGGATGGGAAGTTGATGGTGGCTGTAATACCCAGTGAGTGGCCACATGCAAAGCAATGATTTTAAGACTAATGGGAAGGGGGAAGGCCTCGGCTGGGTTCCTCAGGGACTCCCCATTCCCTCTGCCTGGGCTGGCAGGGCAGGCTCTGCCCTTCCCAGGGAATGGCAGTGGCACAGCAGCACATCCCCGGGGCTGCCACACTGCACATCCTCCCACCAGCCAGGGCTGGCACCTGTGGCACCGTGTGCCCTTGGGGGGATGGCATTGCTGGGGAAAACACACCCAGGTGTCACAGCAAACCCCTTCCAAGATCCCTCCAAGGCAGGAATCTGCTCCTGTCTGAGGGGCTGCTCCATGTGAGGAGTGAACATCCGACCCCGAGCACTTGGATTCTCCCCTCCCTCACAGCAAATACAAACCAACCCCCTTTCAAACCCAAATTACAACTCAAAACATAAAAGGAACTACAAATTTAATCCACTGCACAAATGCCAAGGCACAGCCTTCTGCCTAGACAAGGAAAAAAATAATATTCCCCTAAATATCCATATCAAATTTATATACCTGATATTAAAAAAAAAGGATTTTTGAAGGGAAGCATCAGCTCAGACATTTCTATAAAACCTTGCAGTAGCAAACACACAAATCAGTTACTGGGTGAGACAGGAAATGGGGAGAGGAAAAGTAAATCACCAACAAAAAAAATCTGAGAAACCCTGAAAATTTCCTGGTACCTCCAACCCACAAAAGAATTTAAAGAGCCTCTCTTCCCCCTCCACTTACGACTCAGCTGGAAAACCCAGGGAAAAGCTTAAGTCCTCCACGGCTTCCCACACTTGTCTCCGCTCTCTTCCCAACTACCTGGTGTATCCTGCGCGCCGGAGAGGATGGAAATCCCATCGTGTGTGCGGCAGGGCTGCCTATTCAAAGGGAGGGGGAGTGGTCAGCCCCGCACCCAGGGCTGCGAAAGGCGATTCCAGCCGCCAGCCAGGAAAAAACCACCTCTGGCGGCTGTCACGGCGCTGGGGAGGCAAACCCGACGTGAGCTGGAGGGGTGATGGGGCAGCGAGGGGCGGCCTCGGGGTCCCGTGTCCTGCACAGGGGTCCGAGGGGTTCGGCCCGCTGGGAAGTTCTGCTCCAGCCCCTCGGATCCTGGCGAGTGGAGTTTGTTCTCGCCCAGGAGCTGAACTAAAGGCTGGCAGAGCACGGCCGGACTGAGGTTTATCCAGCCCCGATCCCCCGATCCCAGCCCAGCTCCTGCCCCTGCCTGCAGGGGCCTCATGGCAGGAGCTGCTGTTCCCACCTGGAGGTCCCCTGCCCTGCTACCCTGGATATTCGGATTATCTGGGCTTTCTGCCCCTTGGCACGTGCCTCTGGAGCCAGGAATGCCAAAGGAATGCCACGGGAGCTGCTGCTGGCTTCTGAAGTCATAAGGGCTGAAGGAACCCCCCCTTACAGGAGGCACCAGAGAGGGGAGATGCTGGATCAGCTCCCTCCTCTGACAGAGGTGAATGGTCCCAACCTGCATCACCCCAAAACTGCTCTTCAGGAGGGTGATCAGGGTGTCCAGGGGCTCTTCAGAGAGGAGAAGGCTGTTGGGACCACAGGGGCAGGAGAGCTGGCCAGGACAAGACAGGGGGGCACAGGCACAGGTTGCACTGCAATAACTCCAGTAACGTCCATGTGAATTATCCAGAGGCTCTGGGAGAGCGGGATCCGGGGCTGCCTCACCAGACACCCCTGTCTTCCCTTTCTCAGCCTGCCTGACCCTGCCAGCCTGGCCAGAGACCTCCCAAATGCCAGTGGTGCCCCCAGATCCTGGCTGCAGGAGGATGTGCCCATTCTGCCTCTTCTGCTCTCCCTCTCCTGGCAGCAAAGCTCCCTTTTCCTCCAGGAGAGGGCTCCAGGCTGGGAATCCTGTCCAGCTCCAGCACAGATCCCCATCAGGCTGTAAAATAGCTGTGGCTGAGCCCTGGCCAGGGGCAAAGCCCAAACTCCAAGGGTTCCATGGGGGCTGTTCTAGGACAGGCAAAATGGGAGGCTGGGAAGAGCTGCTGGGATTTTCCCTAGAGATCCCACTAGAAAATGTAACATAAGAGTAAAACCAAGACCCCAGCCATGGGGCTCAGCCCTCACTGCCTCCAGGCACTGACACAATAACGTTCTTCTCGTAGGGTATTTGCACCTTTCCAGGGAATTTGGCAGCATCCTCCTATTCAAAAATGCAGCCTGTCCCTCTGAGCTCTGCCACTGCAAATCCAGGCTGAAGGATTGGCCTGGGGGGAAAAATAACTCCTGGGGACACCCTTTCCCAGCCCAAACGTGGTATTTTAGGTAATATCAGCCAAGTGGACATTTGCAAAATGCAAACCAAAGCTGGGTTTGCTCTCAGGTGGATAATTCCTGCCTGCATGAGGCTTTTGTGGCAGCACCAACAACCAAATCAAATGTGCAAAATGAGTGTCCACAGACATGAGGGTCCCTCCTGCTCCCCCCACCCCAGTCCCAGGAGGTTGCTGGAGTGCACAAAGGGACAAATAGCAAGAAACCCCCCATTATTTATGCACATAAAACTCTTCCCAGGCCCTTCCAGACTTTCTCAAGCTCCCAAATGATGAATGAATCTCAACTTTAGCCCTGAACTCACACACACAGCTCCAGGTGGCCCGAACACACGTTACCTGTTGAACTTGCAGCCCAAGGCACGGATCCCTCTTGTAGTTCTTTTAACACAGGAAATCATTTACAGGGTTCCCGTCTTCCCAGAAAGGTTTCCAGCCTCCTGGGCTTTGCTACAAAGGCTCTGTCACATCTGAGCTCCAAAGGAGTGGAATCCATCCAGCAATCAATTTTCATCTGGGCAACTCTTCCCGGAATAACCCCCTGGCAGCTGCAAACAAGATGTCCTTCCCTGGGCTGGAGGTTTCTCTCTGCACAGTTGTTTGGATGCAATAATCCATATATTAATAGCTCTGTGCATGGCTGTCCAATCCACTGGGTGTCTGGGAAATGGAGAGGCTTCTGCTTTCGGGTATTTTTTCCATCAGCACAGTGGCTGCTACAGGAAAATCACCTCTCTCAGCTTCTGGAATCACAGAATCGTGGAATGATTTGGGTGGGAAGGGTCCTTGAAGATCATCTTATCCCATGGTCTCCTGGTTTCAGGGTCGCTGGTGTCACACCAGTCACCTGAGCCAGTTGTTTCAGCTCATAAGGAAAAGCTGGGTTAAATTTCGGGCAGCTTGTGGAATTCATCCCAAAGTCCTTGTACTTTCCATTCCAGCTGGTTTGGGTTTGCTTTGTGCTCATAAAAAAATGAAACGACTCCTCAATGTTTCCCTGGAGTAGTTATTAATGTTTTCACTGAATTGGAGGTGCCCTGGGGAGGTTTCACGGGTTGTGCACCATCAGGCTGCTGAAATCTGGGAGCTCACAGGCTCCTCCTGGGCAGTGCAGGACAAATAACCTGAGAAATCCTTTCCCAATATCCTGAGAAATCCCTGTCTCCATTTGGGATGGAATCTGAGAGCAACATCATGCTGGGGGTGGCTGCAACTCGAGATGGTCCTGGTTTGCATCCTGGAGCTGGGAGTGAGCATAGATCACCTGGACAGAACTCAGCACAGCTCTGAGTGTCCCCAACTGTCCCCAACTCTCCCCAACCCCGGGTCACCCTCTTGCAGCTCTGGGAATGTTTTCCAGGGAGAGATCCTTGGGGTCCTGCTTGAGGATCAGAAGCACTGAGGGTGAGAAGCTGCATGTAATAAGCTTCCAGAGGCCTTTATGGGTCTCTAAGTATCATCATTTCCATATTACACTGGAAAAACAGAGCAGGAACCAATAAAAGGATCCCGAGGGTCTGGATCTCTCTGCTTTCTGCAGTTCATGATGACCCCAGTGCAAGGGAGTCAAAAGGCATTCCTGGTTTGGAGGGTGACCTTCCCAGCCTGTTTGCCCTGGGAGAAGGGGATCAGCTGGATCGAGGAGCTGCCTGTGCCTGTGAATCTGCAGCAGGTTTGCCCAGGCTGCCACAAGGTCCCCTCCTGCCCCTCCTCCAGGTCCAGGCTGACACACAGCCTGGGCCCAGATGGCTCAGCAGGGCTCCCCCAGCAGCTCTGCATGTCTGGGCTCCAGGCACTGAGGCTCTGCAGAGCTGCCTGGTCTCCACAGCCAACTGGGACCCTCACACAGAAAATCAGGATAATACTGGTTTTTTTGCTGAGGGTGTCCCTCCCGCTCCTGGCTGGGTGGTGGAACCCAGGAGGGCCCAGATTCCAGCCCTGAGGTCATTGCACAAACCACTGACCCCTCGCTGTCCTGGGCTGTGTGTCTGTCAGCTGAGGGAGAACAAAAAGGTCACTTTGATACTGCACAAAGGCCTGGAGATACAGAGACGTTCCCAGGTTTATCAGCTCCCCATGGAAGCCAAATGCAGGGAAATCTCAGAATTCTTACATCACCCAAGTCCTTTCTCCTGCTTACCCCCAGTGTTTGTGACTCTGAAGAGACTGAGCCATGGAAGGAGAAGCCCAGGGACCCCAAAGGATGTTGGAGTCAGGCCCTGAGCCCTGGAATGGTGGCTGTGGAAAACCAACTGACCCCAGCAGAGCTCAGCCCTTCTGGCCAGTGAGCCAGGGACCAACACCTTCTGAACTCCCTCCTTCTGTGGAGCCCTGTCTGAGCTGAGGGGAAACATCTGCCCTCAAAAGTAGGAGAAGAAGGTTTTTCCACCCTTGGGCCAGGCAGGAGCTCAAATCTGGGATCTCCATTATCTTGGCCCCAGTATGATGGTACAGGGTATCCACTAAAATAGAACAAATTTTGGGGGTACAGGAACATCCTGAATGATTAAACTGGTCCACGAGGGACTTTTGTGATGCTTTTTTAGGTTAGAAGCTTCTACACATAAATCACCTTCTTATTAATCATGATAATTGTTATAAACTTGGTTTATCTAACTTCTATGAGGGAGATAAGATCCATGGGCTTTAAATAGGGAACTTACGAAGGTGTCAGACTGGCCTGGGGGAGACACCACATGCAGGAGAATTCCATGTCCATCTTGGGTCTGTGCATGTGGCTTTAAACACAGGGACGTGCAGAGATGAGAAAACCCAAAATAACACCCAGTGCCCAGAGGATTTTCTCCCCTGTGAGGGTGGGGAGGCCCTGGCACAGGTTGCCCAGAGGAGCTGTGGCTGCCCCTGGATCCCTGCAAGTGTCCAAGGTCAGGTTGGAGGGGCTTGGAGCAACCTGGGCTACTGGAAAGTGTCTCTGCCCATGGCAGGGGGTGGGATGGGATGGGCTTTGCTCTCCCTTCCAACCCAAACCAGGCTGGGATTCTGGGATTTAATGATATTTTCATTCTGGAAGAGGAAGTGAGAAATTTCCACTCAGCTCTAACTCCGATGTTAAGCAACATCTCTGGGGAAGTTCCAGCCATAACATCACCAGCCTGGGCCCTTGAGAGGCAAATTCATGAATTTTGCCTCGTTAGCACAAAAACTGATCCCTTTCCTAAAGGCCAAAGTGAATATTGTCAGTGCAAACCCTTCTGTGCCCCACTCACCCCATTAACACCACAGGGGAAGGATGCCCAGGAACCCCTGACAGCTACAAGAACAAGGGAAATCAGTTATCATTCATGAAAATATTAACTGGAAAATCAGTCATCATTTACCAGTTCTCGCATTTCAAGAAAAATTTGGCCTGGGTGTTGGGAGAAGGATCTTTTATTAGACTGTCTGATACACTCAGATAGGATTTCAGCACATATACACCCTCTTCAAACTGTAAATTAAAATCCTCCTCCGAAATCAGTTAATCTAAGGCTATAAAGCCAGATTTCAGAAGTGCTCTTTTCCCAGGCAAGATGTATAAATAAAGATCAGATTTATAAAAATGCTATCAGTTAACAATTCCCGCTCAAACCCATCTGACCAGATTTCAAAGTGAATTCAGCAGCCAGTTAATCACTTGCTCTTTATTACTTAACTCACTATTAGTATCAGGGGTAAAAAAAAAAAAAAAAAAGAAGAGAGAGATATTTTTATTTTCT
>NW_016690207.1:6250026-6263739 GCF_001604755.1 Lepidothrix coronata
CACCCAGCCAGGAGCGGGAGGGACACCCTCAGCAAAAAAACCAGTATTATCCTGATTTTCTGTGTGAGGAACTGTAGGCCAGGGAAGTTGGGTGATGTAACTCCATAAACTGGAGATTTTTCAATGCTTTAATTGCACAACTAAACCACTGCAAAACTTACCTGTATCTTAATAAACACTTTTTGTTATGAGAGAGAGCAGCAGAGGGAAAAAATTCCAGTAGCAGAAACATGAGGCTGGGTTTTGTGGAAATGAGTTATTAACATGTCCTTTACCTCTCTGTTTATTTTCCACACCGTTCCAGGTCAAGGAAAGTTTGTCTGTGACAAAGATTAGGCTTTTGGAACAGCTGGGTCTTTTCATATTTAATTCCTGAGCTCCACTGCGCGTGTTAGGACAGATTCTCTTTTGTCTCTTTGGTCGATTATCGGGGGAGCTCAGGAGGGATAACAGGACACAGGTGACATCCCCCCAGAGATGTCCCTGAAGGACACCACGAGCTCCAGGAGGAAGCAAGAGGATAAATAAGGGATGTTCAATCCCCACAGCCTGGGGAGGGAGGGGTTATTTATGGCCAGGCTGGGGAATTGCAGAGCTGGGTCCCACATGTGAAGTGAAAGTGGAAGTGTGTGGGTGGGAGGGGAAGCAGCAGCCTCCCATTTATCAGAACTCCAGCAGTTTTCCACCCGGCTCCAGGCTGCCTTCTGGAGCACTTCACATCTCCCAGGCATGATCCCATCCCAGCATCCAGCCCTGAGGAGTGCTGGGGCAGGAACACCTACCCAGCAGAGGGAGGACCCTTCCCATTGTCCTACAACCTGCTCTTGGGGCTTCATTGACCTGGCAGCTCCCAAAAAAGCCACCCCTGGCCTGCCTTCCCTTCTCCCAGCCCTCACAGATCCCCTAGCAGCTGGCATGGACCCCTGGGTTTGAAGCAGAGAGGGGGGATGGAGGGGATGGAGGGGAGGGGGGTCATGGCAGGGTCAGCTGATGAACAGCAAACAACCCTAATTTATGCAAAAAGCAGTCTGGAAAAAATGACATTCCTGGTTGTCTGCATGTATAACATAGAGAAATCCTAAATAAAGGAGCCAAAGAGGTTCCCATGAATTAGAGCTTTATCCTTGCAGCACCCCAGAGCTCAGCCCATGAATTTGGGTGAGTTTGCCTTTTTAATTGCCCTGTCTCTCTAACTCAGGCCATTTAGAAGCTGCACCAGCAGTGCCCTGTTGGTCATTTGGGCCTTGGCTTTTCCCTGGTTTTCCACCCTCTTAGACAACAAACAAGCCATTAATGTCTGGAAACACAGCTTTGATTTCCACTTCCAGTGCAGAGCCCAGACCACTGCCAGTGGTGCCCAGTGTCCCAGCTCAGCCCAGCCCATGGCCCAGCACTGATGGACTCCTCCCTGCCCTCCCCTCTGGGTGCCCACCTTTACCTCCCCCCTTAGTGGAGACTCTCTGGGTTCACAGCCCTGGAAATGAGGTCCCAGAATGGCTTTTCCTCATAGAAAACTTCCAATAGTGAGCAAGTACAGGCTTTACTTTTGGTCCTGGATGTGACTCTCCATCAGGATGGGAGGATTTCTGGGCTAATTGCTGGATCAGCTGCAGCAAATGAGCTGTATCTTCATTAACAGGATTCTTCTGTGCCCTTGAAATCCCTGGTTTCTTCTGCTGGTGGTTCACAGACTCATGGAATGGTTTGGGATGCAAGAGAGCTTAAAGATCTCTCAGTCCCACCCCCTGCCATGGGCAGGGACACCTTCCACCAGCCCAGGTGGCTCCAAGCCCCTCCAACCTGGCCTTGGACACTTCCAGGGATGGGGCAGCCACAGCTTCTCTGGGCAACCTGTGCCAGGGCCTCACCACCCTCACAGGGAGGAATTCCTTCCCAATATCCCACCTAACCCTGCCTCTGGCAGTGGGAAGCCATTCCCCCTTGAACTATCACCCCATGCCCTCATCAGAAGTTCCTCTCCAGTTTTCTTCTTCAAAAGTCGTTTTGTGGGACAAGTCCTTGGCTCTTGTGTTCTATCTGAATCTCTCTGTGACCCACCCCAGCCTGTACCAGGGCCTTCAAAGTGCTTCTCCTTCTTTTCCCACCTTCAGAGTCTCTGCCCATATGAGGACACCTCTGGAGTGTCAACCTGTGGGGACCTGCATCCCAGCTGGTTTTCCCTGAGGTTTTCCCTGGACATCCCAGGCACAGTTGGCAGCTCCATCCAGATGCAGGACATGGAAACGTTGGCTTAGGCTGGGAGTGGGTGAGGAGGGGGGCCCAGCTCCCAGGAATGGCTGATGGAGAGCCCAGGGAGCAGTGTCACTGCTCTCGCTGCTGCTCCAGGTGCCCTTCCCAGCTGGAAACCCTCAGCCCTCAGCAGGGAGAACTCAGCTCCCTCCCAGTCCCTCGGGCAGGTCCAAGCCTTGCTGTGCCTCCACTGTCCCTCCTGTGCCTGCTTTGCCCAGGGGCCTGGGAGCATTTGGGCCCAGGGGACACACGGATGGCAGGGAATGGATCTCACAGGAGGAGATGCCATCCCTGCCCAGACCTTCCCCAGACCCGCAGGGAGAAGCTGCTGTTTTATTTCCTTCCCCAGCACCATCCCTGGGTGCAAGGCTGAGGTTTCTGTGTTGCTCCTGGCTGAGGAGGAACACCCAGGGCTGTGACAGTGACCTTGTCCTCACCCAGAAGGTCTGGCTCAGCTGGGACCGAGTCCTGGCGCTTTTGAACTCAGCGGGAGCCTGGCCTGGGGAAGGTTTATGGGATGAGTTTTGGCTGTCCTGATTGAAGCTGCTTCCAAAACTCAGTGAATGCCATTTCCAGCACTGGAACTGGGGCTCACATTTGCATCCAGTGCCTGCAAATCTCCCTCTGAGACTTTATAAACCTCAGCTGGGACTTTTATTTAATTTTGGCCACCCTGGGCACAAGCGCCACGAGCACGGACACAGCCTTGTTTATCCCAATGCAAATGGGATGAGGAATTATTTTGTTCCAACCCCATCCTGAGCATCTGTGGGCTGAAAGGGACTTCGCTGAAAGTCAGCACAAGCTGGATTTACCTCCTCCCTGAATGAGCTTCATTAGCTCGTGCAGTCAGTTCCAGCTTTTAATGGATGCAGCAAATGGGAGAAATAAAATAAATACTACAATCAAAGTGCTTAAACCTACGCCTTGTCTATGCCAACACAAACCCTGAATGGGAGGAAGCATTAGGCTAAAAATAGATCCTCAAGCAAAATCCCAGAGCTTTTATTTTTTCTTGACTTTTTTTTTTCTCTAGGTTCATACTGTAAAACATCTGCTGAACAGTTTCCTATAACTGTTTTTGGCTTTTAAATCAAAGAAAGAAGAAACAATGTCCCATTTTTGTAGAGAGAAAAGGAGGAGGGGAATAATAGACCTTCCTCTCAAAGGAGGATGACAATGAGGATAGAAATAGAAAAGGGAGAGCTTTGAAACATCTTGAGTCCAGACAAGGAGTGGGTGGATGGCAGGTTCAGGTACCTCTGCTTGCTTTGGCCGTTCCCATTCCAAGAGGGAGCTGGCAAAGTTGCTGACAGTCAAAAGGGAAGAGCCTCAGGCAGAGCTGGAGGGTGAAAAGGGGCTGAAAAGGGGGTGCGACAGGGCTGGAGGTGCAGGGGAAGGTTCGGGGAGGAGGAAACTCTCATTATTTAGCAGGAGAGACGAGGAGGAGCTGTGTTCAGTCGAGCTGGCTCTTCCCCCAGCCCAGGAGAAAATTCCCTGCTCCTTCCAGGGCACGGTCCGAGCTCCCCGGGGTGTCCCACAGCTGCAGCCGCCCCCACCCCCCGCATCGGCCAGAGGGGTCCCCAGCCGGACTGGGTGGCCCTGAGCTGCCACAGCTGCTCCCTGTCCCTGCCCGAGGCCACGGAGCCCCTTCCCCGGGGGAACAGGCAACCCCCGGGGGAACAGGCAGCCCCCGGGGGGACGGAGCCCCTTCCCCGTGGGGACGGGCAGCCCCCGTGGGGACGAGCAGCCCCGGGGGGAACAGGCAGCCCCGTGGGGACGGAGCCCCTTCCCCGGGGGAACAGGCAGCCCGGGGGGAACAGGCAGCCCCGTGGGGACGGAGCCCCTTCCCCGGGGGAACAGACAGCCCGGGGGGAACAGGCAGCCCCGTGGGGACGGGCAGCCCTCGCTGTCACACCTTTCGGGCTTCTTGGCAGCGGTGCCTGCGCAAAAAAGCCTTTCCTGCCAAGTCACAGGATGCGATGACGGCGCGGCTGGGAAAAACTTCAAAACAGCCCAAACAATCGCAGATTGTCTGCGGAGAGCGGGCTCTAAAATTGGCTCCTTGGATTAGCACCAGGCTCACCCCTGGGGCCTTTGTCAGGAGCGCCGGGCTCGGCAGCGATGACGGAGAAGGATCTAATCTCGCTTCCTATCTGTGACACGGGTCGAGTTGAGCTCGGCTTTGCCGGCTGGGCTCGACCCTCCGTGACCCATCCAGGCACCCAGACAGAGCCGGGGCCGGGAGCGGCTTCCCGCTGGCAGGAATCCCGCGGTGCCTATAGGAACTATATGACTCAGGAGGCAGCGATCCTTTTTGATTTATTTCTCTAAAAAAGTTGCTTAGGACCCTGCATCCCTATTGCTGTGCAGGTCTGGAGGGCGGGGGTGCAAAAATTGCTTTTTCTTCAATGGATTTAGCACATGTTGGGCTGGATTTACTCCTTTGAGGTAAATCCCAGTTAGGCAGTGGTGGAGCCCCTCCTGTTCCCAGGAGTTTCTCAGCACCTTTGGTCCTTGGCTTGAGGGTCTCTGCCCCCAAGGCCCTGCCATCAGACCAGGGACTGGGGTGAGGTAACACAGCCCCACAAACCATGAACCTCTTTCCTGGCATCCTCCTGATCCCAGCACCCAGAGCTGCTCCTGAGGCTGCATTAAACACAGTCAGTGTGTGTGCAATGGCTCTGACAGACCCTTGGGCTCATCCCTGGGCTGGGCACACTCTCTTCTCCCTGCCCCACACAGCAGCACCCCACCAGCATCCCTCTCCCAGCCCAACCCATCCCAGGAAACCTTGGACAAAAGAAACTCAGAACAGAATCCAGGAGCAGGGAAGTGGCGGGCGAGGGCTGTGTCAGAGCAGCCGGATCCCCAGGAGGAAATAATTGGAACAAGGCTGCGGCACGTGCCGGGAGATGGGATGTGCCGGGAGATGGGATGTGCCGGGAGATGGGATGTGCTGGGAGATGGGATGTGCCGGGAGATGGGATGTGCCGGGAGATGGGATGTGTCGGGAGATGGGATGTGTCGGGGCAGCCGCTCCCTGCCAGCCCTCTGTGGGTGCTGCGGGCAGGGCCCAGGCTGCCTGCCCCAGCCCTGAGGTGGAGAGGGAGGGGAGACACCAGAAAATGGCATTTTGGTGGCAAAACCTCTCTGGGATTGAACTCCTGCAGTCTGCACAGAAGGGGCTTTGCTCTCCCTCAATCCTGCCAAAGGAAAAACAACATTCCAGGCACTTCCCAAGCACCCAGAAACACTTCTTAGAATACACCTTCTCCTCCAAGCCTGGAGGGGCTCCAAACCTTAAAGACCTGCTCTGAGGCCCATTTATCCACCCTGGCTCTGCAGGAGAGGAGCTGTAGAGGGTGGGGACAGGGAACATCCCTTACCCCATGTTGGTACAGATTCCAGTGCCAGGGAGCTGTGGGGGGAACCTCAGCTCTGGGATAAATGTGGAAAATGCATTTCAGCTCTGAGAGGCCTTCTGGGATTTGGGAGGGCAACGGTGAGGGGCAAAATCATTTGTCTTTTCAGGAGAATGAGCCCCTGTGTGTGTGTGCAGGTGCTTGGGGCTCTCAGAGAGGGGAGGGAGAACTCAGAGCCTGATCAGTCAAAACCCCCAGGAACTGATGGAGGAACAGGGTCTGGGGGGTAGTGGGCTCCCCAGCCCCAAGCAGCCACACCAAGGGCAGAAACACATCCCTCTTTCCCAGAGAGACTCCATCCATGTGCATCCACGGGACAACGTACTGGGTTTGGGTCTGTGCAGGGGCAAGCACAGGAGTGTCTTTGTACCTTCAAGTGCCCCCCGGTGGGCAGGACACCCTGATGCTGCACCACGGGGGGCAGGGGGGAAGCCCCCGGGGGCCCCCTGAGCTTGCAGCCCCTCCAGCCCAGGGTGTCCTACCCCCTGCTCGGGATGTGACGGAGGTGGAGGTGGTGCCAGGAGGTGGTGCCAGGAGGTGATGCCAGGAGTGTTCCTGCAAAGGCACATTCACGGCATGGGTTTACATTCCTGCAGCAGTGCCTTTGCCAGAGCGCTGATTGCAAGCAAAGGTTTGCAGCTTGGAAACTTGGAAGGCTCTGGCTGTTTTCACTCTCTCTCCCAGGCTCTTTCATTCATGCTTCCTCCCTCTTTTCCCCAGTGCATTTCTCACTCACGCTCTCATTCATGCTCTCTCGCTCATTCTCATTTTCCTGGCTGTATTTTTAGCTCCCTCGCCGTTCGGAGGATGTGAACATTATCCCTGAGTCATGACTTTGTGAGGAAACAGGCAGCCAGGGTTTCCATTACAGCCCGGGAGGGCTCTTATCAGCTGCAGCGCAGGCTTGTGGGGAGGGGGCTTTATCTCCCGGCTCCTCTCCTCTTCCTTTCTCTCCAGCTGCTGCAGCTCCGGCCCCTCTCGGAGCCCACGAGGCTCATCCCCCCGGGCAGCGTCGTGACGCGGAGCCCAATGAGTTAAATGAAGATTGGCAGCCAGGAAATGGGAGTAAAGCGCGAGGGCCAAAGAGCATCCTCCATCCTGCATCCCCGGGGCTGGGGTGGCCGCCGCCGGGATTGCAGCCAGGGAAAAGGTGTCTGGCAGGGCTCTGACACCGAAATTCCCAGCCCGTGCAAACAAACATGAGGTAATGGCACCTGGGGGCTTATCCAGCTTGCTCTGCCTTTGGAAAACACGACCTCCCCCCCGGGTGTTTCAATCTGGCTCGAGAGGAGGTTGAAGCCGCAGCAGAGTTTACACCGGCTCTGTTCCCACACGGGGATGAGCCGTGGAAATAAAGACCGTCCCCCTTTGGGAATGCTCAGAGCCAGTCGTTAATGTGGGCTTTGTTCCCGAGTGCCAGTGACACACCGCACGTTTCAGAGCTGTCCTCTGGAGACAACAACCGCCCCTTCCCCCGGGAGAGGAGCAGCCTCCCGGCACAGCCTGCCCTGCCCTCGGGTGACATCACGGCTCGTTTCCAAGTGACCCCGGGTCGCTGCGGAGGGAGGAGGATGCCGGCGGGCACAGTTCGGCCCGTCTCGAGGCAGGCTTGTGCATCACGACTCGGCTTGGCTAATCCCGGCCTCTGTGCTGCTCGTGAGGCTCAGCTTCACCTTTTCATGACATTCGGGCTGTTTTCGGCTCACTTCCTGCGACTTTCCTCTCTAACCTTTATGTTATCTCCCCGATACTCTCTCCTCCCTTTTCCACCCATCTGCTTATTTTAGCTGCCTCTTCCTGCCTGCGCGTGTGGCTGTGCCCTGCCCTGCTCCCTCCTGTGCCCTGCCCTGCTCCCTCCTGTGCCCTGCCCTGCTCCCCTCCTGTGCCCCCTCCGGGGCAGAGAGGGGTCACTCCCCTGCCCTCACCTCCAGGGGGGAGTTTGGCCCCATTTTCATGCTTTCCAAATGATGGAAGTAAATCCCCCTCCCACTTCCCCTCCTGCCTCCCTGCTGCACACCCATCCTCCCCATGAAATGTGGCTTCATCCCCCAAACCCTGCTCAGGAGCAGGACCCTTTGCCCCTTTTTCCATGCACCCTGCAGGGCGTGGAAGGTCCCTGCAGCCTTTTCCTCTGGCATGGACCGGCTTGTGGTTATCCCAAAAAACCCTGGCTGCAATGTGCATCCTGGACACCTACACTGGTGTTCAGCATCAGAGTGCTCCTTCCAAGCAGTTAAAACTGATCCTTGTGATCCTCTGTCCCCTTGGAGATGGTCCCAGTCCCTCATCCCCTTGGAGATGCCATTCCAGGATCCAGATCCTGCTGTATCCAGCCCATTTGTCCACCACAGGACAACAGAGCGGATGTCCCCAGGCACTGCCAGAGAGATGAAAGGCTGACATGAGATCAAGAACCAGCTCAAGAAACTCAAGGAAGAAAAATCCACTGAGGGACAATTTGGGTCAGGAAATCCCAGTGCTGTGGCTCTCAGTGCTCAGGGAGGATACTGGGCATGGCCCAGGCCCTTTGCTTCTCCTTTTATCTCTGGCTCTCAGCTGGCAGCTTTCTTCCCTGGCACGGGGGGAAAAGAGACCTGAGGAGGAAAAGAGGGAAATTTTTCCATCTTGGGCCATGCCAAGACATGACATGGTGAGGGGGATGCTGGTGGTGCAGGGAATGACACCCTGGGGGGACATGGAGGGGAGGTCAGAAGCAGCAGGAGCTTGGAGAGCTCCACGGTCCTGTTTGTCCAAGAAATGAGCCCTTTGCAGCCCCAGAGTCAAAACACTCCACCAGTGGAAGCCGGGACTTCCTGGGCTGGGCCCTGTTGCTAAATAAAAGACAAAAGAAAGAGTAATTAGGTGCTATTAATTGTTGTCAAGAGGATTTTTGCTGGCAGCCAGCACTCCTCTCTGGCCTGGCCTGGCCCAGCACGGCTGCAGTAACACCCACTGAGGGGCTGCTTTATTTTCAGTGCCCTGCTCACCCCTTGGCTCCCAGGCCCGGGGCTGCCAACCCTCCCACCCTCTCCATCTCCTCTGGCCGTGCTCACACAGAGGCCAGGAGAGGACAACCAGGGACCCAGGGGAGCCAGGAACAGCAAATCCACCAGTGCTCCAAGCGTCCCAGCCCTGGGAATCTCAGCTGCTGTGTTTGTGAGGGCATGAAACGCAAGGTATAAGTCAGGAATGTGTAAATGATTTTCCTCTGAGGAAAGGCTGAGAGAACTGGGATTGTTCAGCCTGGAGAAGAGAAGGCTCCAGGGAGACTTGAGAGCCCCTTCCAGGGCCTAAAGGGGCTCCAGGAGAGTTAGAGAGGGACTGGGGACAAGGGATGGAGGGACAGGACACAGGGAATGGCTTCCCACTGCCAGAGGGCAGGGATAGATGGGATATTGGGAAGGAATTGTTCCCTATGAGGGTGGTGACACCCTGGCACAGGTTGCCCAGAGAAGCTGTGGCTGCCCCACCCCTGGAAGTGTCCAAGGCCAGGTTGGACAGGACTTGGAGCCACCTGGGCTGGTGGAAGGTGTTCCTGCCCATGACAGGGGGAGTGGACTGGGATGGGCTTTAATGTCCCTCCCATCCCAAACCATTCTGGGATTCTCTGGAAATACTTGTGGTGCCTTTGGCTTTGAGAGCAGTGGGAGGGGTGAGTCCTGCAGACATTGGAAAGATCCTCTGTCCCTGCCATTTACCTGAGCTCTGGATTCTGTGCTTGCCCATTAGAGTTTATTAATTGTGATGGCTGTTATTTTGCTGTGTGATGAATGCAGCCCTTTGGAGGCCTTGGGACAGTGCCGAGAACCACAAGCAGTTCAAGAACAAGGATTCAAATGCTGAGGCTCTGCTTTCACTCCTGCCTTGGGGGGGAAAAACCCCCCTGGCTTTCATCACCAAGGGAGGCTCAACCAGCAGCTGTGTCCCCCTGGGCTTTCTCTGGGAGCTTTTACTGGGATCCTGAAATAGAGAGAGTAAATTTAGATTGGAAATCAGGAAGGAATTCTTCCATGGCTTCCCTGGCTGTGGCTGCTCCATCCCTAGAAGTGTCCAAGGCCAAGCCGAATGGGGCTTGGAGCAACCTGGTGTAGTGGAAAGTGTCCCTGCCCATGGCAGGGGATAGAATGAGAAGATCTTTAAGGTCCCTTCCCACCCAAACCATTCTGGGATTTGACAATCCTGCTCAAAAATATCACAGATTTGCAAGGCTCGAGCATGGAGCTGGTTCCCAAGTTGGAGAAGGGGATGCAAGGAGGGGCTGCAGCCCCAGGGGGAGGAAATAAGAGGATTTGAGGCTCAGACTTCATCTTTTTCCAGATTATTTTGATTTTTCCTTCAGTCCTGCTCAGGAACTCCCAATTCCCACTCCCTCCTCTCAGCCCCCTGTGTTTCCTCCTCTCTGGAGCCCACAGGGAAGGTTGGGAGGGAGCAACCCCTCCTGGGGCACCCACAGGGGACTCAGAGCCCTGGCAAACAACCCCCCTGGGAAGCACACACGACCACAGCCTCCACCCCGAAGAGGAAGGAGCATCTTCTGGGGACACCTTCCCACCTCAGACCATGCTGGGGTTTGGGGAATCTCCACTTCTCATAGAGATCTTCACTGCAACTCATGACCAAAGACCACCTTGTCACCCAGCCCATGGCACTGATGCCACATCCAGTCTCACCTTCAACACCTCCAGGGACGGTGACTCCACCCCCTCCCTGCCCAGCCCATTCCAATGGCTGATCCCTCTCTCTGGAAAGAATTTCTTCCTAATGTCCAACCTAAACCTCCCCTGGCACAGCTGAAGACCCAGCCCTCTTGTCCTACTGCTGGTTCCTGGGAGAAGAGCCCGACCCCCCCCCCGGCTCCCCCCTCCTGTCAGGGAGTTGCAGAGAGTGAGGAGGTCTCCCCTGAGCCTCCTCTTCTCCAGGCTGAGCCCCCCCAGCTCCCTCAGCCTCTCCTCACAGCACTTGTGCTCCAATCCCTTCCCCAGCCTCGTTGCTCTTCCCTGGACCTGCTCCAGCCCCTCCATGTCCTTCCTGAACTGAGGGCCCAGAACTGGACACAGCACTCCAGGGGTGGCCTCACCAGCGCTGAGTCCAGGGCAAGAATCCCTTCCCTGCTCCTGCTGCCACACTCTTCCTGAGCCAGGCCAGGATCCATTGGCCCTCTTGTCCCCCTGGGCACACTCTGGCTCCTGTTCAGCTCCCTGTCCATCCCCACTCCCAGCTCCCTTCCTGCCTGGCTGCTCTCCAGCCACTCTGGCCCAGCCCATGGGGCTGCCGGGGGTTGTTGTGGCCAAAGGGCAGGACCCGGCCCTTGGCCTGGTTGAACCTCATCCCCTTGGAATCAGCCCATGGATCCAGCCTGTCCAGGTCCCTCTGCAGAGCCCTCCTGCCTTCCAGCACATCAACACTCCCCCCCAGCTTGGTGTCATCTGCAAATTTGCTGATGGTGGATTCAATCCCCTCATCTAAATCATCAATAAAAACATTAAACAGGGCTGGGCCCAGCAGTGATCCCTGGGGGACACCACTAGGTACCAGATCCCAACTGGATGCAGCTCCATCCCCACCACTCTCTGAGCCCAACCCTCAGCCAGTTCCTGACCCAGCACAGGGTGCCCCTGTCCAAGCCATGGCTGCAGCTTTTCCAGGAGTGTGCCATGGGAGACGGTGCCAAAGGCCTTGTTGAAGTCCAGGCAGACACAACCACAGCCTTCCCCTCATCCACCAGGCAGGTCACCTGGTCAGGAAAGGAGATCAGGTTGGTCAGACAGGACCTGCCCCTCCTAAACCCGTGCTGGCTGGGTCTGATCCCTTGTCCATCCTGTAGGTGTTCTGGGACTGCACTGAGGATGATCAGCTCCAGAACCTTGCCAGGCACTGAGGTCAGGCTGACAGGCCTGGAGTTTCCCAGGTCCTCCTTGCAGCCCTTTTTGTGGATGGGCGTGACATTCACCAACTTCCAATCATCTGGGACCTCCCCAGTGAGCCAGGACTGTTGGGAAACGATGGAGAGCGGCTTGGTGAGCTCTTCTGCCAGCTCCCTCAGCACCCTTGGGTGGATCCCCTCTGCTCCCATAGGTTTGTGGGGATCCAAGTGGCTCAGCAGGTCACTGACTGTTCCCTCCTGGATTACAGGGGGGCTGTTCAGCTTCCTGTCTCTGTCTACCAGCTCCAGAAGCCAGCTGTCCTGAGGACAACCTGTCTTACTGTGGAAAACTGAGGCAAAGAAGGTGTTAAATACCTCAGCCTTTACCTCATCTTTGGTGACTATGTTCCCCTCCATGTCCAATAAAGAACGGAGGTTTTCCTTGTCCCTCCTTTGCTATTGATGTATCTGTAGAAAGACTCTTTGTTATCCTTCACAGAAGTGGCAAGATTGAGTTCCAGTTGTGCCTTCGTCTCTCTAATTTTCTTTCTACATGACCTAACTATATTCCCAAACTCTTCCTGAGTAGCTGGCCCTTTTTTCCATAGTTGGTAAGCTCTCTTTTCCCCCCTATTTCCTTTAAAATCTCCCTGTTCAGCCAGGCTGGTAGTCTTCCCCCTTGGCTCGCCTTTCGGCAGAGAGGGACAACTGCTCCTGTGTGTTCAAGACTTGCTTTGGAAGCATGTCCATCCCTTCTGGACCCCTTTGTTTCCCAGGGCTGTTTCCCAGGGTACCCTCTGAACCAGTCTTCTGAATAGGCCGAAATCTGCCCTCTGGAAGTCCAGAGTAGAGGTCTTGTACCACGGCAGCCCAGAGTTTGCTCCCGTTCTGAAATCCTAGGACGAGGGTTTGCCTCTTCAACCCCCCAAACCTTTGCAGTCCGCCGCCAAAAGCACTTCTTTGTTCTTTCGTGGCGGGGCCGGGCAGCACCTTCGCAGGAGCCGCGTCTCCCGCAGCCGAGGCGCCGTTCCGAGGGATGCTTTGCTCCGAGCAGGAGGGATCCCGGCATGTCCCGAGCGCCTCAGGAAGCTCAAGCACGCCTCCTGAAGGCAATCCTCACCCAGGGTCCCCTCAGCTCCCGTGAACTCCCCGCAGGCAAAATAAGGGGGGTCCGGGCTCCTCCGACAAAAGAAGTTTATCGTGCACGAGCAAATCACGGCCCTGTCGTGCGGTTGTGCTCGCGGGGCTCAGGTCAGGAGCACCCAGACGGGGTGTTATCCTGCTTTTCTGGGCTATTTTTGGCCCCCTGGCAGCATCTGGAGAAGCTCACAGTCTGTAGGCTGTTTATCTCTGCGGCACATCTGTAGGGCAGGGAAGTGCTGTCCCCCCCCTCTCCTCCGGAGGAAAGGAGGGGATTTACTTCGCAAACGGTCGGGAGCTGAGCTGTGGGGAGAGGTCAAGTGTCTGGGCTCTGAAAACAGCAGTGCCAGTGCAGGCACCTCCCCGGAGCAATGTCAGAGCATCACAACCCCGGAGGGGGCACAGGACCCCAGACTGCTCTGGTTGGAAGGGACCTTAAAGCCCATCCAGTCCCACCCCCCGCCATGGGCAGGGACACCTTCCACCAGCCCAGGTTGCCCCAAGCCCTGTCCAACCTGGCCTTGGACACTTCCAGGGACCCAAACTCACAGCAGGATTAACTGACTCAGTCAGGTCCATGCAGGACCTAGAGAGGCAAAACAGGACAAAGCCCCATTTCTACTGCACGCTCATCCTCAGCACATGCTGCTCCTTCACAGGTTTTGTTACCCTTTGTTATCCTCCTGATACAGCTGGAAGCTGGAGCACAAGGAAAGGGAGGATTTGCCCACATTCACCCATCACTTGGCACAGCCACTGCTGAGTCCCCTGGGCTCAACAAACCTCCCCAGGCTCAGTGTAAGATGATTCCAGTGCTCTCCCTCCAGCAAACACACAGACACTGCTGATATTTATTTTAATTGCATTAAAACCCCATTTTCCAGCTCAAAGCAAGAGCAAATAAAATCCACACTGCTGTTACAGTGGAGCCCTTCCTTTCCTACAGCAAAAAAAAAAAAAAGAATGCCTGTCTTTCTTTCTTTCTTTCTTTCTTTCTTTCTTTCTTTCTTTCTTTCTTTCTTTCTTTCTTTCTTT
>NW_016690207.1:6264024-6279629 GCF_001604755.1 Lepidothrix coronata
CTCTTTCTCTCTTTCTTTCTCTCTTTCTCTCTTTCTTTCTCTCTTTCTCTCTTTCTTTCTTTCTTTCTTTCTTTCTTTCCTTTGGAAATGAAAGAAGACATTTTCCCAGTCTCCCTTCCCTTTGCTAGCAGCAGCCAGTCAGTCCCATTTACAAGTCCTCATCCATCAGCACAAACGTTTGGGTTGCAGCGTTCTGGGTTTGTTTAAGTCTAATTAAAAAGAGGAGGAAATGTAGAGGCACTTCTTCAGTGATGAAGCAGCTTGTTTGGAAGGTTCAAGTGGATCTGAGCTCTTTAAGACAGTTTTAAACTGTCAACTTCACCTAAAAGACTTAACCTTACATGAAAAAGCATCTGAGCTGCAGCAGAGCCGGGAGTGCTCCGGGTGCGTCCCATTATTTTTCGTTGGGTTTTTCTTTTTTTCAGGGCTAAATGTATGCAAATACTTTACATCGTGCTTCTCCCTGAAGTGACACTCTGCTTCCCTGCCTTTCTGGAGTGTTTGAAGCCCGCAGGCGGCTGTGGCTGAGCAGCATCCCCGGGAGCCGCCTGCCGCCGTCCGGCCGCACTGCAATCCCGGCTGGATCCCCAACTCCCGGGATGTCAGGGATGAGCCACAAACCACCCTCCTCTCACCGAGCTCGCAGATCTGGCAGGTGCAGAAAGGCTCGTGGCTGAATAAAAGCTTCTTTTCTGTCCCTTTTCTCCTTCAGGGAGGCAGAAGTCACGGGGAACACCCCCTTTTCCTATTAAATCAGCTAGAAAACAGGTCCGAGGTTTAGTTTTACTGCACCAGACAGAGCAGCCACGGTTCATCATCCTCCTGGGGAGAGGTCACCTCGTGGGGGGATGTTGGCAGTGAGTGCAAAGGACTGAGCCTGACACGAGCTGACACTCAAGGCAATGTCCCAAATCTTCCCCAGACCCTCTTTCCTCCTCCCCAGGGCCATCCCATGGCAGCAGAGCTGGGCAGCCACACTCAGGCTGAATGGGCCGTGTCAGAGCATTTCTCCACATGGGCACCTCTGGGTGGCACCTCCAGCACCTCAAGCAGGGCTGCAACCCACATCCCACATTGCCCTGCCTGCCCCCAGGGTCCCTGTCTGGCCCTCTGAGCTCTTCTCCCACCTAAAGTGCAGAGAAGAGACAATTTACTGTGAAATGGCATCGCTTCAGGTCCCAGTGACAATAAATCCGTGGGCACTGGGAGCTTCCCGAGCAGTTCAAGGTTTTCCCGTCCCCCAGGGCACTGCTCTTTTACAGGCACGTGAAGAGCCCCACACTTTGGCTGCAGATCTGAACTTTCAGAGATCTTAAAGCCAGAAAGGACCATAGATTATCCAGGCTGACTTCCTGTCTAACACAGGCCATATGAGTCCATCTCCTTATTCTTGCTCTGAGCCCAATAATTTCTGCTTGGCTGTACATCTCTTCCAAACAGGCATCCGGTCTTGATTTAAAGACTTCAAGAGATGGAGAATCCATCACTTCCCGTGGCAGCTTGTGCCAATGGTTATTTCCAATAAAGGAGGAAGCTATTTAGAGCTGGGCTTATATGTCAGAATCCTCTCTCAGGGTAAAGAATGGCTCACAGGCTGCTCACCCGTAAAACAAAGGCACAAAGCAGTCACTGAAGAAGGATCTTGCCCCAAAAGTGAGTCTGTTCTTTCCCACTGTTGCAGCTGATGTATCTTAAGTTGGTCTTTTCTCTATGAGCATCATCTTCCATGCCCATGGTGGCTGTGAAAACATTCATTACCAGTGGGTTCTTTTTCTCAGAAACAACCCAGCACGTTTTGCCAACACACACATTTCCCAAGAAATCCTCCCTGGGAGTGTGTGGCCACCCTGGTCCTTCCACGGGTGGAGAGAGAAGGAGATGTTCTGCAGAAAACACCTCCATGGCTCCCCCAGTCTCCATGATATCCATGGATCTCTCAGTCTCCATGACATCCATGGCTCCCCCAGTCTCCATGACATCCATGGATCTCTCAGTCTCCATGACATCCATGGCTCCCCCAGTCTCCATGACATCCATGGATCTCTCAGTCTCCATCACATCCATGGCTTCCCAGTCTCCATCACATCCATGGCTGCCCCCAGCCTCTGTGACATCCATGGATCTCTCAGTCTCCATGGCAACCATGGATCCCCTCCCCAGTCTCCATGACATCCATGGCTCCGCCCAGCCTATGTGACTTCCATGGATCTCTCAATCTCCATGACACCCATGGATCCCCCCAGTCTCCATGACATCCCTGGATCTCTCTCTCTGACACACATCCGTGGATCCCCTGGTCTCCATGGTCTCCCAGACTCTTTCCCATCCTCCTGCCTCCAAGCCAAGGCATGGAGGAGAAGGGAGGAGCCCACTGGGTTATCAGGACGGACATGTGGACACCTGGGTCTATGTCAGCCTTTCCAGGTTTTTTGAGTTCCCATCCCTCAGCTCTGGAGTGGGACAGGCCGTGGCCATGGCCCAGCTGGCTGAACCTCAGCCTGGCCAGGCCGGGCAGCTCAGGGGAGCTGAGGGAGGATCTGGGAGAGCTGATGCCCAGCAGGACTGTGCTGTGGAGTGGGACACGTGTCCACTCTGTGCTACCGACCTGGACTCGTCCTGAATCCTGCATTCCCTTCGGGGCTGGCAGGGGACTGGTTCTTGGGCACATTCAGAGGACCAAGGCATGGCCCTGCTGACACCCCAGAGTGTCCTGCTATGGACCAGACCTGGGAGCTGTCCCAGTTTCTGTCCCAGTGCCACCAGAGTGTGCAAACCCGGCCGTTCCTGTAACCCCTGTTACTGAGTTATTTATATATATATAATATACATTATTTGGTGCTTCCTGTTCTATTAAAGGGCTCCAGGTCCCCAAGACATTTCCAGAGCAGTGAAGCAGTGAGAGCCACGGGAGATCCTGGAGCATCCAGACAGGCTCTCCACACCTGGAGCGATGTAGGAGCAGGAGGGAGGGATGGGAGTTGCTCTTGACAACTTAATGCACTGAGATAAAAATTTGTGCATGTCTGGGAGGGCTGTCCAGGCTCTCAGTGAGGAGATTTGGCACCCACTGAGCACCTGTAGGAATCAACCTGGAACTGCAACTGTGGGAACTCGCTTGTTCCAATGGATTAAACAAATCTTCCTTTGCTGGAGGAGAATTCCCAGCTTGGCTGATAATCCATCTGGCAAAAAGAGCTGGATGAGATCTGAGCCAAACCCACAGATATTTTTAACCCTTGCAATATGTCTGGCACCGGCTGGTGGGGACAGAGCTGCCCTCAAATCTCAGCTTTCTTAGATCTTCCAAAATCAGACGAGAGAGATCTCCGGGATGAGGGAAAATGTCTCATGTGGTCTCAGTTCCTCAGCTGATTGACAGAGCCCCCCAGCCCAGATACCACAGGCAGGGCAAAATATGGCATCCAAATCCATCGAGGAAGTTTGCTGTTTGATAACCACATCCTCTGGAGGGGACAGGGCTGCTCAGAAATAGGGCAGTGGGCGGAGCAGGACTCCCACATCCCCTCTTCCCCCCTGACAAACGGACCCAATTTCTGCCCCCGCTTGTCCGAATTTCTTCCCCATCCAACGGGATCTGAAACAACAAGGGATTTTTCAAAGAAGCACGTTTGGCCTCGGTATAAATGTTATTTTTCCGAGCTGCCACAAGGTGCCAGCATTTCAGAGTGTTCTGGGAGCCAGGCGGCGGCAGCTCAGCGCGGGGAGGACCCGCGGCACGGGCTGGACCCCGCTCTGCTCCACCAGCTCCCCCCGGGGCCGTCACAGAGCCCTCTCCGTCCCCATGGATTCGGTGTGTTAGGGGGCAAGGGTGGGGAAGGAGGAGGAAAGTATCTTCATGGAAGGTGGAGGAAAGCACCTTCATGGAGAGGTGGAGGAAAATATCTTCATGGAGAGGTGGAGAAAAGCATCTTCATGGAGAGGTGGAGGAAAATATCTTCATGGAGAGGTGGAGAAAAGCATCTTCATGGAGAGGTGGAAATCGTTGCTGTCTGGGCTGCAGACCCTGGCTTGAGCAGTTTTGGGGCTGCACTGTGTGAGCAGCCCATGGCTCCCCTGTTGGAGGCACATGCAGGTGTTGGATGGAAGGATGTTCCCTGTGCCCATGAGGACCGTGCTTTCTCTGACTGGGCTGGGCTTCCTCCTTCCAAGCTCAAAGGAAACATCCTCCTGCTCCAAGACTGTGCAAATGCTCCTGCTGGATCTGTTTGGGCAGCATTGTAGCACTTGCAGTGGGAGTTTTCCCTCTCACTTCCCCAAACTGAGACAGACGAAGCAGTTCTGCATTTTCTCATCTCGCTTGTCTCTCTGGTAGGGACGTTCCCCTGGCAGCCCTGGGGAGCTCACAGCCCTCTTTCAGTTCTGTTCATGCCCCATCTGACCAACTGCCCTTCACCCTGAGCCCTCTGGCAGGTCCCAGCAGGAGAAGAAGGACTCTGTGGACTCAGTCCCTCTTCAGGAATTGCTGCCCTGAGGCACAGGAGACTCCTGGATGTCCCCTAAATCTTACAGTGCCACCAAGAAGGAGCAGTTGGTGGGGTTTTACAACCTAGTTGAGGTTTCTTCCTCTTGTGCAAAGATATACAAGAAATACAGCTTCTCCGTCAGGCTGATAACCTTCTGACCCCAACCCCCCGAGTGCACCAACAGTGCCCTGCAAGCCTTTGGTTATTCCTCTAATCCTCCACACATCCCAATCCCCAGATAGGCACTAACAATCCATCCCTTCTGCAGGGAGCTGAGCCACCTGGGAGATGGGATGCAGCAACCTGCCATGGCACCTGAAACCCTCAGGGGCTCCATGATCCTTCTGTAAGTCCTTGAAAGCCCCATCCATGGTGACTGATGAGCTGAAGATGTCCCCCTGGCACCCCTCAACAGCTCTCTCCAAAACAAGATCCAGTCCTGTTTCATCCCCCTCTCTTCTCTATCCATTCCCTTGGAGATGGGGAGATGGGAGAATTAACACACTTGTTTCTATAAGTATGTATTTCTTCCCCTCCTGGCTCACTTCAGGGATCTTGTCTCCCACAGAGAGGGATAAGGAAGATAATTGAAGTTGATGGGCAATATGGTAAAAACACAAATCCCCTTTTGGTTTGAGGGAAGACAGAGCAGCCAGCTGGTTTGGAGCTTTACTGCTCCGACCACAGCACGGGAGGACAATTTGGCTTGGGAATATTCCTTTGCAATCACGGAATTCCTCACCTCCCTGCAGCAAATCAGGATTGATGTCAGCAGAGCAACCTCAACTTTCACAACCCGAAGCCCAGGCCAAGGACTTTTTGTGCCTTGACAGAGTTTTACACTCTCCAGTCTCCCAGCGCTCTGCTCTCCGTGGAGGTGTGGGATAAATTCCCTGTTTCGCTTCTGGAGCAGCGAGCCACGGCTTTATCAGTGAATATTCAGGGAGACAGACACTGCTTCCAGACAACGCTGTCTCCAGAAAGGAGAGCTGGGCCAGTGGGGCTGTGGAGGAAGGACTTGCCTGCTCCCTGCAGGCGGGTGGTTCAAACCACAGCTGCAGAGCTGCCCTGGGGCTGGTGACACACGGGGGATGCTCCCAAATGGAGCTTGGCCACAACCCTGCACGGTTTTTTTTCCACACACACATTACAAATGGACTTCTCAGCTCAAAAGTGGAAAAACAAATGTTTTCCCTTATGCCCCTCATTTATTTTTGTTAAGGATTGGGTTGTCTCTTTTCTTTAAATAAACTACTGATTTGTAGTTTCCTACCAGTGTTTCTGCTCTGCAGTTGAGGCGAGGCTGTGAAATCTTTGCACTTAGAAAATAAAGTGGGATTTCATCATCACCTTTCTTCAGGGAAAACTTCCAGCCAGGACTTTACTACGTGGCACTTGGAGCACGCTGGAGAGGAGGTCATGGAGCAGAGCCTACCAAAGCCAAACCTCAGACTTAACCCTGCTGATTATTCCTCTCCTTCTGTACCACTTCTCAAAACTAGGCTTCCTGGCACTGGGAGACACTGGAAGTTGCCCAGTTTAACTGGGGCCATGGCAGGACAGCCACAGGGTGCCACTGAGTACCAGCAGAAAAGCAGCACAGATGCCAAAACATCTGGATTGTGCAGCAAAAGATGTGCCAGAGCCATTCCTGCTCCTTTCTCTGCTGCTTTGTCACTAACACAACACAGAAGGGCCTACAGAACAAACATGCTGCTGCCAGATGTTTAGAACATCTGCTCAGACCAATAAAGCAAAAACAACAACAAAAAATAACCGTGAAAAGAAAGGGAAAGAAGGAGCATCCACGGATCCTGCAGGGCGCAGTCTGTGTTTGAGGGGATGTGGTGGGACTGGCCACAAAAGCCTCATGGCATGGTGACACCACAGGTGCTCCCAGGGAAAAGCATTTCTGTCCCCAGGGATGTGAGAGCCACGGGATTTGGACACCTCTCTCCCAGGGGTGACCCCGTGGATTTCTGTGCCCCTCCTGCTGCCTGGGTGTCTCTGCTGGACGCTCATTCCTGCTCCATGTGTACATGACATCATCCTGCCTGTGTTCATGGCAGCCCTGGGTGGTGAGGAAGTGTTCTCATTCCCTGCTGCAAACCCCTCCCAAAGTGCAAAGAGGCCCTGGCACAGACTGGGGGCAGTGCTCTGGAGCTCCACAGGTTTGGGAAGCCAACAAAGAGCAAAGCACCACAGGGAGCTGGACACTGAGGGGCTGGAGTGTGTCCAGCTGGGGAAGGGACTGGAGCACAAGTGCTGTGAGGAGAGGCTGAGGGAGCTGGGGGTGTTGAGGCTGAAGAACAGGAGGGTCAGGGGAGACCTCCTGACTCTCTGCAACTCCCTGACAGGAGGGGGGAGCCAGGTGAGGGTCGGGCTCTTCTCCCAGGAACCAGCAGCAGGACAAGAGGGCTGGGTCTTCAGCTGTGCCAGGGGAGGTTTAGGTTGGACATCAGGAAGAAATTCTTTCCAGAGAGGGTGATCAGCCATTGGAATAGGCTGGGCAGGGAGGGGGTGGAGTCACTGTCCCTGGAAGTGTTGAAGGTGAGACTGGATGTGGCATCAGTGCCATGGGCTGGGAACCACGGCGGGGTTGGGTCATGGGTTAGATTTGATGATCTCAGAGGTCTTTTCCAACCTGGTTGATTCCGTGGTTCTGTGATTCTGTGGGTGGCTCCTGGCACAGCACCTCGCCCAGGAGCACCCACAGAGAGCACCTGGGAGTGGAAACCCAAGAGCCTCGAGCCCAGACTGAAGTGAGTCCTTTCTGGGATGGTCTGAGCACTGCCCAGTCCGTGGGGTGTCCCTGGGAACACTGTGCTCTGGCAGGTCTGACAGTGCCCATTTTGGGCCCCACAGAAAGGGAAGCTCCCTGGGTTACAGCAGCACCTCAAGGCTGGTGCAATCCCCCCTGGGTACGTCCTGCCCTGGCTTTGTGCCCAGGGGAACCTCAGCTCTACCAAAGTGGGGCCAGTTCTCAGCTTCCCCCAGAGTCCCAGCCCACCTCCTGCACTGTTTAAAGTCCTTGGTTTCAGCTCAGACCCTGAGCCCTCCAGGTGTAAACCCCTGTGAAAACACCCACCCTTTCCCCAGGCTGGCTTTGCAGTCAGTGCCAGGTCTGAGGGCATTAGACCCCAGCCTGGGCCGTGCCTCCATGTGCCTCTGTGGCCACTCCTTGGGCCTGAATCTGCCTCCAAATTTGTGCCAGAGCATGTGGTTGGTTAAAGAAAGCCCAGTAACCACAGCTACAGGTTGTGACTGGGTCATAGAATCATGGAATCCTGGAATCTTGGAGTCACAGACTCATGGAATGTTCATAGAATCATTAGAATCATTAATGTTAGAAAAGACTCTAATTCTTTAGAAGGTCTGGATCATCTTGCACGTCCTTCACACCTCAGCTGAGTGTTGGGATCTGCTCACCAGAGCACTGTGCCACGATGCTGGAGCCAGACAGTGGGATAGTTTGTCTTGCTTGGTCTGAGCTTTGCTACAGCTGGGAGTTGAACCCAATCCCTGCTCAAAGCAGCTGCCTCCAGGAGAGTGACCCCCATCCCACCCCTCCTGGCTGGGGACAAGGATCCCTGGAGCAAAGCCAGGTGACAACATGTCACAGGAGGGCACTGGCACCTCCCAGCCACTGCTGTGGTAGGTTTTACATATATAAATATACACTTATATATATATATAAAGTCTGAAATCAGGAGAAATGAATCATTTGGCAGAGGTGCAGCTCTGGTTTGGTGACAGGCTCTGGCTTCCAAGCAGCTCTCCCAGAGAGCCTGGAACCAGCAGAGCAAAGAAAAACACCTCTGATGGGCAGAGAGGCCGGTGGGTCCCAGCAGGAGGGAGCCAGAGCAAAAGGCTGCAGAGGTGACCTCAGTGGGCAATAGAGAGGCAAGAGCAGTGCTGCTTCCAACTTAAATAAAGACAGATATTCCACTCAGTGCCTCCCAACCAGCCTCTCTGGAGCTGCCCATGCTCATTCCTCCACAGTCATTTAAAAAGGCCCAGGCAGAACTGCAGAGAGATTACCTGACCCCAGCAAACCTGATTGACTTGCCACTCTATCCAGGTTTGAGCTCACCCTCTGCATCACTGAATTCCCCTGGAGCAAGGAGTTAAGTAAAATAAACAAGGAAAATCAGAGTTTTAGTGCTCAGGGAGCAGAAACTGGGTTCTTTGCACAGAGAGCAGCTCTTTCTCTGGGTGGTGCTGCCCTGCCCTGCCCAGCGTGGGAAGCTCCAGCATCCTTCTCCTTGTCTGCCAAGGCTGCTCACCTCCAGCTGGGTCCATCCAATGCTGCCCAGCCAAGTGGAAAATACCACGATGTACATCTTTCCTTGGCAATTTTGGGATTCGTCAGGGCAGTGAATAATCTCATGCCTTCAAAACTGGAAACCTTTCTGTGCCTTGTGAAGCTACCCTGAGTGAGGGGAGGAGTCTGAAGCAGAGAACAGCAAGGTCTTGGCCTCGGTGAAAACACTTGCTGGTATTTCCACGTGCCACCAAGTGCAGCATCTTTCTCTGGGTGACCTTGTATGTTGCTCAATAGGATGAAAAATCTGAGTAATTCCAGAGGAACTGGTTGTGCCCCTGTGTAGGGACAGGATTTCTCTCAAGCTGGAATGATTGTCACCACCTTGGCAGATGATCTGAATTTAACAGGTTAAAAGTGCATACATGGGGTGGGGAAACTTAGAGAGAAGTGACCTGTGATCCATTACACTTGTGCACTGGGAATACACGGGATTTTGAAGCTCCAGTTTTGCAGGAGGGAAACTTTTCCCATAAGCATTGTGGTTTCAACTGGTGCAATCATTGGAGCCAACTCACCTAGGACTACAGCCATTTTACTGAGGAAAATGGGGAATGAGGACACCCAGACTCCAAAAAATCCCTTTCTGAACTGGCCAGCAATCACAACACCCAGCACAAGGGACTTTTTAGTGTCAGAAGCCACTTCAAAAGAATAATTCACCCTCCTGCAGCGACTCCTCTCGTGCTGTGTCTGTGTGTCCAGAGCCAGAGCTTGCACTGGGGGAGGAGGTGTTTGGGATGGTGAGTTTTCCAGGGTAAGGCTCCTTCCTCAGGAGACAAAAGAGCTGGAAATTTTCATAAACACTGCAGTAAATTTCAGAGGATTTGATTTTATTCCAGGGCAAAATCTGGGGCATTGCTTTGGAGAGGGATTTAAAGAAGTGGGAGGCAGGAGGGGACCAGACCCATTGATCTGCACAGGGGATGGAGAGGGACAATCCCCACGGGGCTGTACAGGCTGCCCAGGAGAAAATTCATGCTGGGGAATGTGAATCTCCCCCCTGGGTGACACCAGGGCTGTGTCTGGAATTCCCAGGTAGACAGACCCTGGGCAGGGTGTCCATACACTCTGCTTTGCCCTCATCCCTCATCCTTCAGTCCAACCCTTGCCAAGCCCTCTGATACTGCAGATGCATCAGGAACAAACTACAGCTGGCAAATCATTGTATTTATGGCAGCAGTGTAATCACCTTTTAGCTTTCAGACCTAAAGACAGAGTTTCCTGACAGCTGGTTGTATCATGGTCCCACTAAACTCAACTCCACCAGCCAGGGCAAAAAAATGCACTTTCTCATTCATCAGTGACTTTGAAGCTTTGACTATTCCAGCTAAAAAATGAGAAAGGGGAGTAGGAGTCATGAAAATAGGAATATTTATTTTTGAAAGACTTGAAACACCTAAATACTGAGCTTTGGTGCTGTTTGAAATAGAATCCAACATTTCTAACCAAATGGTCCTTAGGATGGAAATAAAAATACAAGCATTTGACAACTACCAAACCAGGACATTTCAAATTTGAAAACAGCTGGGGAAAAGTCTGAACTCAAGAGATATTTGTGAGCATTTGGAGGCTGCAGGAGGGGGAGCTGGGCTCCTGACAGGAAGCTTGAACCATGTCCCCACTCATCCCTCTGCTCTAACTCCCCTCTCCTCTCCACCTCCTTGGCTGACTCCAACCAAACAGCCTCTAAAGGCTGGCTGTCCCAGTCACACTAAATTTATACAGATTTGGCAAAAGTCAGCAGCTGAGGACACAGAGGGAGGAATGGGGTGAGTTGGGGCACGAGGAACACGAGGACACAGGAAAACAGAGTTTATGCATTTGCAGAACACCTTATAACAAAGAAAGACTAAAAAAAGCAATTGCCATGCAGTGCTGTTACATCCTTCTCCAGGACACTCCTTGTACCCTCTCCTGAAGCATCTTCCACTGGGTGCTGGGACAGAGAGGACCAGGGCAAGGCTGCAACCACGAGCTGGACTCCTCCTGTGGTTGAGGCAGCTCTTTGATCCTCAGTCCAGGGCTGGTCTCCTCCTGCTCCCGTGTCCTGGTGCTCTGCACTTGCTGACTCTGCTCCTGTTTCTGTTTATTTGTCCTCAATTGTGTCATTGTCTCGACCAGGAACTTGGAAAGCTCCTTGGAACACTGGCCTGTGCTGCCTTGCCATCTGGCTGCTGGCTGACGACTACAGTAGCAAACAAAACCCAAACATTATAAAATAGGCCTGTTAAAGTTGGTTTTTATGAAAAGGATAATAGGATGGGAAATGGGAGAGAGCCTGTCTTGTGCCAAGCTGAAGAGGAACCATCACCAGAGCTCTCCAGACGAGGAGCTCTCACCAGGGCTGCAAACACCTCTGGGTTTGAGGCTCCAAAGTCTGGGTAAACAGGAGTGGGGACACTGAGGCACGGGGTCAGCCCTTGGGTCTGGGGCAGACCTAAATGTCCTGGTGCCCAGGAAGTGTTGGCATCCTGCAGGGGGAACCAGCCAAGTAAAGGCAGCTCTGAGGGCAAAGAATCTTCTTGCATGTCACTTGGTGTTGACTCTACTGAGGACAGTGGCAGTGCTGCTGCTCCTGGAGGGATCACATCCTGCTCCTGGAGGGATCACAACCTGTTCCTCCTGGAGGGATCACATCCTGCTGCTCCTGGAGGGATCACAACCTGCTGCTCCTGGAGGGATCACATCCTGCTTCTGGAGAGATCACATCCTGCTGCTCCTGGAGGATCACATCCTTCTCCTCGTGGAGGGATCACATCCTGCTCCTCCTGGAGGGATCACATCCTGCTCCTCCTGGAGGGATCACGCTTGGAATTGGCCAGTGAAAAATGGGATCTGGCTGAAATGAATCGATCTTATCTTCAGCCTCTCTTCCTCCCCCTGAGGGGAACTCGAATGACTGGGGCTGCCTGGCTCAGCTCCCATTTCCCTGGGTGGTTCCGGGTGGATGGGCACTATGAATCAAAGTGTCACAGGGAGCCAGGAAATGGGCCAGGATGGAGAACAGGAGCTCAAACCACTCTACCACAGAGGGTCCAGGCCAGGGAAAGCCCAAAAAGACCTTCCCTGCCTTCAGCTAGGGGCTCAGGGCTGGGATTTTAGCAGCCCTCCAGCCCCTCAGATTTCCACCCCCGGTTTTTTGAGGCCATTTTTTGGCAACTCAGCCACAGGAGCTGGGAGTTTGCAGCTGCCATCTGTTTTCATTGCCCTTCTACTTTAGTGGTGATGTGTAAACATGAGCAAGATGAAGGATTGTCCTGAGGGAGGTCAGAGATGGGGTGGGGAGGTGAAAAGTTGTGATGGAGCAAAGAATCCACATGGACTGAGCTGCACCTCCAGCCTAAAATTAACTCATCTGGTCCTTCAGCCACTCCTCCCGCGTGAGACCTGCACCCAGTTTCTCTGGGAATGAAGAGAGGCTCTCCTGGTTTGCTCCATCCTTTCCTAGCCAAAGCCAGGCTTGACACAAGGCAGCTCTGTGCCCTCAGCACCCCCTGCTATCTGCAGCACTGCACTGCCCTTGTTGCCATGGGCAGAGTTATCTCACAGGGACTTGGGCAATGCAGCCCTGCCATTATCTCTGCTTTGCAGATGGGGAACCAAAACACAGAAAAAATGAAGGACAGGCCTGTGAAATGAACTCTTCAAGTTGCATGTGACAAAGCCCAGCAGTCCTCAACTCCCACAGCCGTTCCCCGGGGCCAGGGAGTCCTGTCAGTCCCACCAGCAACTGTTTCCTTCTGTAGGTACAGACTTTGCTCTGCAGTCCACTCGTTGCAGGTCGAGGAGCTGTCACTTGGTCACCAGTTCAATTAGCAGCTCATATTCCTCTTTCAGCTCCTGGAGCTTCATCAGAGCCTCTCTGATCCCAGGAAATGAGTTTTCCAAATGAGGCGTGCCTGGTGCACTGATAAAGAAGAAATCAATGGCCAGTCCAATTTCTTCTCTATTCCCTCAATCCTTATAATGGATGAGGCATTGGAGCAGCCTGGTCTGGGGAAAGTGTCCCCACCCATGGCAGGAGTTGGAATGAGTGATCTTTAAGGTTCCTTCCAACCCAAACAACTCAATGGTAATTTCTCCTGTTTCTGGTTGTTTCCAGTGTGTTTGTTCCCCAAGATTATTCTTTAAGGGTACCTGCTCTGAAAGCTGTGTAAAAACGTGTGTGCATGCACATGCACCTTAGAGCTGCCTGGATCCTAAGTGTGCTCAGACAGGAGGATCAGCCCCTCAGATTTCCCTGTGCTGGTTGCATCCCTGCTGTATCCCAGCTTCTCAAGGAATACACATCTATGTCTCCAAATTTACCCCAGAAGAATGTCTGAATCTTGCACCCAGCAGAGACACCAGCTTTTTTGGTGTTTTATTGACTGCAGCACCATCAGGAGATCAGTTCATAGATTTACATAGCACTTGCCATGCAGGGATCACAAACTGCCTTTATCATTCCCTTCAGACCTGGGCTGCCTCGGGCCCTGAGTCATTATCTGATCCATGGAAGCTGGAATATCTCAGCACCTCAGAGATCAAAAGGAAACCCTGCACAGTTCAGAGAGAAGCATTTTGAGGCTGCTGAATGTGCTCTCTCTGAGCAGATTTCTCTTCCCATAGGAATGTTTTGCCACTGTGACCCAAACCTGGCAGCTCTGCTGCATCCTTGCAGTGGTACAGCTGAAGGGACCATCCCTGCCTCACACAGGGAGGGATGGAAAAGCATTTACATCCACAGAGCTCCACAGTTTTCCTCCACCACAGGAGCATTCCCACCTCCCCCAGCACCCCCAACACAGACATTGTCCTGTGCCATCAAACAGGAGCCAAGGCAGCTGCACCTGGGGCAGCCCATTTGTTGGTCACTGTAACCAGGAATATGTAGCACTTTTCATGCACACAGGATGACAGATAGCAGGGATAGAGATTTCATACCATTCCAGTTTGAGCACTGAGTACAAGTGTGTTCACTCTGGGATTTTTGACCAGTTTAGTGATTAAGTCCCACCATCAGCATGGTGGCTCAGCAGAACTTCTCTCATGTGGACACAGCCTGAAGTCCTTCCCCATGGCTGGAGCAACTGGGTGTCAGTGCAGCAAAACTGCAGCAAAGCTTGGCCTGGGAGTGCCTGGAGGGAGATGGTTGGTCATCCAAGGGCTCTGCTGCGGAAACACCTCCTCCCCTTTGGGAATGGTCTGATGTTTAGGAACAGGGCAGGATAACAGGAGCACAGGGTTTACAAGTGCCTGTTGCACCGGGACCTTCGCTGAACTTCCTTCATCAATCTCCATCAATCCTCCCTTTCCTACGCCCCAATCTGGGCTCTTAAACAGCTCCCTTCCTCTTTTTCCTCCCCTCTCTCGCTGCCCCCCAGCACATACGTGCACATTTCCTTTTCCTTAAGCAAACAATTTTCAGATTTAAAAGTGAACTCTCGCTGCAGGCTGGAAAAAGACAATGTGGCCTGGCTCCTTATCTGCTGCTATCTGCTGCTGCTTGTACTCACAACAGGCTGTGAGCCCAGATTGGCTTTACAGGAGATTTCAAGTGTTTATGAGCCACAGGAGGGAGAGAGAGGAGGGGAAATCTGGTAGGGAAGATAAGTCCAGGAAATAAGGCAAGTGACTGGAGCAGAGTCAACAAGCTGAGAGAGCAACCGGACACCTCCAAAGAGCCAAGGATGTGACTCAGTGTCACGACTCCAGTTCTTAGAGGGGATTCACCTCTAATGGTCCAGGGGGGCTGTGATTGTGATAGAAAAGGGAAACATCTTGATCTCTTTATAGACTTGGGATATTTTCCAGTTAGGAGCCCAAATGTAAGCTCCTCAATCCATAGGCAGGCTCCTAAAATAAACTGCTTGGTTTTCCAGGATCGTGCAGCACATGCTGGCTCCAGCGGGTCCCTCGGTCACACCGAGGGGTTTGGGATGTGCTGTGTAAATCTAGACCCTCCCTGGGGCCCAGAGCATCATCTGGTCTTTGTTCATGTGCCACCCAGAGCAATGTGGCTTCAGACCAACAGGACGAGGTAGCAGCTGCTCACATGGGCACTGGGATATTTTTATAATCACTGGGATATTTTTATAATCACCTTTTATCCCCACGTGCACAAGGTTTTTGATGGTAACTGGAAAAGCATGTAGGCTTCATCTGTAACGGATTTTAAGGACAAAAATATCTGGGCTGGTTGTATCCGAGAACAGTAATTCACCTTGTTCTAGGCAGCCCAAAATGTGTCTCTAAGCATGGCTGTGCAATGAAAAGGTGAGGGTGTATGCTCTTCCTCTGCAAGACCAGCTGGATGAAGTTTTCATGCTCTGATGGTTGTTTCTAAGCAGGAAAAAATTGAAAACCGTGTTCTTTAGGGCAGATGGTCTGGTTTTACCTTAAAATCTGTAATTTATGACATACCTTTCATATCTTAGCTACTGAGTAAAAAGAGAGCTTTATGGAGACCAGAGTGACACTGATTTCCAACAGCCACCAGCTGCAGAACCCTGGACCACCCCACATTGTGCACTGATTTAGTGCTGATCTTACTGATTTAACTGCCTGAGTCAACACCATTCTCCTTTGGTTGGTTGACTGGGGGGTTTTCTGGCCCAGCCTTTCATTGGGGCTCAGCTATTCTGCAGTTTACTTGCTCCAGCATCTTCAGTTTTCCTACCCTTGTTGTCCCAGTCCTGACACACACCCAGCTTCAGTTGTGAGCTCCAATATCATCCTGACACGCACCCAGCTTCAGTTGTGAGCTCCAATATCATCCTGACACGCACCCAGCTTCAGTTGTGAGCTCCAAT
>NW_016690207.1:6281234-6291278 GCF_001604755.1 Lepidothrix coronata
ATAAGCAATCCCAGAGCAAGCAGATGCAAAGGGAACAGGCTGTGGAGCTGGGCTATACAAGGAGAGGGAGCTGTGCTGGAAACAAGGGCATCCTTGTGTTTTATATAGAAAGAATAAATATTGTTATGTCTTCTGGAAGAGGTTCTTCATGCAAAATTCACCATAAAGCAAAGCAATGGTGAATCTTGCAGTGAATTTGGGGTCACAGCTACTTCTCGTTTCTTAAGAGGCAAAACTCTGCCAGAGAGAGAAAAGAGCTTTTAATTTCTTTTACTTATTTTCTTCTATTTTTCTAGTCAGCATCAGCTGGGCAGGCGTGTGAAAGGGAGCAGGGGGGGCTCCTTTGGGATGGTAAATGTTGGTTTTGTTCAGTCAAAGGGGCACAGTAGAAACTGGGGGGGAAAGGCATGGCAGAGCTGGAAGATGTGGGAGCCCTGACAGGCTGGGCTCTGACTGACAGGATGGGCTGTGACTGAGGGGACAGGCTGTGACTGACAGGTCAGGGTGTGACTGACAGGTCAGGCTGTGAGTGACAGGTCAGAGTGTGACTGACAGGCTGGGTTGTGACTGACAGGACAGGCTGTGACAGGTCAAGGTGTGACTGACAGGAAGGCTGTGACTGCTCTGACTGATGGGAAGGCTGTGAGTGACAGGACAGGCAGTGACTGACAGGTCAGGTTGTGACTGACAGGACAGGGAGTGACAGGACAGGCTGTGACAGGACAGGGAGTGACAGGACAGGCTGTGAGTGACAGGGTGGGTTCTCCCCTCAGCACACGCCCCCATTTTGTCTGTCGAGGACAGGGCTGCAGGACCTCCCTCAGGGCTCCATTCCATGTCCCCTCACCCCACCAAGGGCAGCAGGGTCCCCTCAGGGGGTGAAGAGCCCCCTGAGCACAGACCCCTGTCCTCTCAGGGACAGCAGGCCCCCCTCAGCACAGACCCCCATGCCCTCAGGGACAGATGAGTCCCCTCAGCACAGACCCTGTGCCCTCAGGGTCAGTAGGGTCCCTCAGTACAGACCCCTCTCCCCTCAGGGATGGCAGGGTCCCCTCAGCACAGACCCTGTGCCCTCGGGGGCAGACGAGCTCTTCACAGTGCAGACCCTTCACCTCTCAGGGGCAGACAGGTCCCCTCAGCACAGACCTTTCTCCCCTCAGGAGCAGCAGGGTACCCCCAGCACAGACCCCTCTCCCCTCAGGGGTGACGAGGTCCCCTCAGAGGCTCTGCCCTACCCGCTGGGTTCTCTCACCCCTCTGAATCTTCACAACTTCTGGGGCATGAAGGAGAGGAGAGCCCAGACTCTGCCAGGGGTGAGACGTTCACCTGTGGCATCTTTGCTGGGAAGGGCCCCTTGGCATGGCCCAACTCCCTCAGGGACCTCAGCGTGACCCATCCTTCTCTGGGGACATCAGCGTGACCCGTTTGCATTTGAGGACCTGGCAGGGGTGGCAGTGCTGTCACCAGGGCCTGTGGCCACCCAGACAAACCTCTGCAGGTGCCACTGCAGGGTGTGTCACAGTCGTGTCACCCAACAAACAGTGAAGGGGTTGAACACAAAAATCCTGGGGAAAAAAGGTGTCATCAGGGCCACGTGTCCAGCAGTGAGGCCCCAGGAGAGCAGAGGCTCCATGCTGGGGCGCAGAGCTTGTGTGGAGTGAAGGGTTTGAGATAGTCCCTGTCCTGCCTCTGCCACTAAGGGATTAGATCCCTCTGCCACAGGGATTCCACCTCTTCCATAAGGAATCAGATCCCTCTGCCACAGGAATTCCTGTCCCACTCTGCCCACCAAGCTGTTGTGGGATCTAAGGTCTTATCACGCCATCCTTAAACTTTCCTTCCCGCCCTATTTTCTGTGAATTTATTTGGGCCAGCAAATGTCATTGTAACACTTGTATTCTGCCCAATATAACCTGCAGGAGGATGTTGCTGAAGACTGGTTAAAATCCAGAGGAAAACAACCCATATGGATTGAGGATCAAACCAGTCACCAACCCAGGCTGGTTTAACGGGAGTTCCATCACATCCCACAGACAGTAAATCATTTCCTCCCATGTTTATAAACAATGGAAGTGGAAACTCCACTGTTTTGTAAAAAATTGGGTCTTTAACAACACCACCAAACCCCCACGTTTTCCAACTTCACAATAAACACTGTCAAAATAAATATCCAAACATCCTCAAACCCAGGCAGCCCAGCAAGAGTGAAAGGTTCTCATTCCCATTTAGCAGAATGGGAACAAGGGAATTAAAATTCCTGGGGCACACATGAACCTTCATCTAACATTCCTTTTTCAAGAATAATATAGAATGTAACAATTACAGCAATTCCTTTTTTTCCTGTCCCCTCGTTTTATCTCTGTAACTGAAGTTTCCCTTTTGTTGTGATAATGATTTTATCAATAATTTATGATTATTTATTTGAATACACTAATCACATTCATCACTAATATAAGACCAGGGTGAAACATATTCTATTTCAAAGGTGTTTTTCATGGTAGAGAGTAATTTAGCAAAGCAGAAATGTCTTTCCCAAAAATATTTATAGTGCTTTTGCTGATTTTAGGTGGAATTTATCAAAGTGCTTTTACTTAGATTGATTAGTGGAAATGAAACAGTAGATCTTCATTGAAAAGGATCTTTCTGAGATCTGAATGAAACCTTTTTTGTGATGGTAATTTATTACAGAAATTGTTTTTCATGTCAAAATTCTAAATTTGTCCTTTTTATGAATTGAAAATAAAAATACATTTTAACAGGGAGGATTTTCCTATAAAACTAATATATTTTAATTTCAGGAATATGGCTAATGATAATTAACTACTTCATAGAGTTCCAAACAAGTACCTTTTTTATTAAATGTTGCTTAAAGATAGCACAGGGAAAAACCAGAATCTGCAGCCACTGCCTCATCCAAAAGCTGCCCAGCAGCACAGCAGGTGAAAAATCAGATGGACATCTCTCCCTGGCAGCTGTGTTTCACCATTTCTTTCTTGAGGGGGAATTTAGGAGCCTATTTTCATTCTAACTCTGTGAGATCTGTTTGTAGCACGTCCAAAGCCTCAGTCCCTGCGGTGGGAACAGGCCCTGGCAGGGTGTGTTGAAGTCCTTCATCCCTTGAGCTTTTGCCCCTCGATCACTGATGGATCCTCAAACTTCCTCCCTCCTAAACCCCTAGATCTGGGTGTTGTGGTGGCTGATTTCCCTGAGGCAGAGTCACCACCTCAGCTTTTGGTGGCTCTCCTTGACCACAGGCCCAGGCTCCAAGTGCCTCCAAATTTTGGACCAAGCCATGAGAGGAGCAGAGGGAAAACAAGTTGTTGCCATTATTTTCCCATAGCACATGGAAACAGGGATGGCCACTGAAAAATCCCCACATTTTCCTTGCAGGAAAGGGAAACAAGCCCAGAAGTGTGTGTGTGGTTCCACGTCAAGCACTGGAGCTCCTTTTGACTTCACATACTTTCCCCTTATTTCTAATTAACGTGTTGAAGAATTTTAAAATGTAATAAACATTATTTCTAAACAACCAGAAAGTAAAGTTTGCTTCTTTCTGGTTTGATGTAAACATTTATAGCACAGCTCCATCCTTAAACAGTTAATCTTATGGTGACCTATTAAAATAAAATGAATTGTGTTATAATTCATCCTAAAGCAACCTCAGGGTTAGTGTATCAGGTAACTCCTGCTTTTGCAGCCCTCATGACGTTTTTAATCAAATTCAGCTGTAATTGCTGGAGCATTCACATGCCTCTTTTAATACTCTGCCTACATTTGGGACTCGCACGAGTCTGTTTTCTCTTAACGTATCTAATAAATAGAAAACATGAAAAGAGCACATTTCGCAGGACTCGGAGCTTTTCCACCGTTTCATTTGTTGCAGCAATTGTCTGACAGGCTCATGGGAACGGAGCACTTGTCGGGTTCCCCCCGCACCCTCGGCTAAAACCCTTTGTGGGTTTTAAGTCCCTGTTTGTGTTGCTCGCACCCCGTTAAAGGGGACACGGGCACGGGCGGGAGCGGCTGCCCCGGGAGAGCCCGCAGGGATTTCAGAGGCATCTTGAAGAAATCACCGCCGGTGATGGATGTTGAAATGTTGCTTATGTACAAGTCACCTACGGTTTGGTGAGGAAAACTGGAGATGTCGTGTCTGCCGCCGAGCTATTTGGATAAACAAAACTCCCGCAACTTTCCCTGCTCAGGAGGCTGGAGGGGGGGGGGTTTTTTTTTTTTTTCCTCCTTGGTCTGCGATGCTCCAGCTGTTTCCAATTTGCCAGCAATTTTCTTCTGGGCTAGTAAAGCTCCCAAGATGACTGCAACTGGCCACAGGGGTCTCTCCGCTCGGCTGTGGGGTTTGGTTACAAGGGGCAGCAAAACCAGCTCAGGATTCAGGGCACTCATCTCCCTTGAACTTGGGAGTGCTTTACATCCCGACTCTTTTGTTAACGCCAGCCTTTAAAGTTTATTTCATTGCAGGCTGGGAGGCTGCCCACGGCTCCCTGTCAGAGGTTTGTTAAAAAATAAAGGAAAATAACAGGAAAAACGCACGGGGGAGCGATGCAAGCGCCTGTTACCTGCCCCGCAACGAAAAGGAGGGGAGGAGGCGTCTGTTAACACAATAGTAAAGCCCTCGGGGTTCCTCTTCAGCGCCGTGTTTTGTGTAATTCACACGTGGAAACGTGAGAAAAGAATGAACGATGACTTTGAAACGTGAGCCGGTCCGCTCACAAGCAGGCTCGGTTGTGAGGGCGCAGAAGGAGTTGTTCCCATCCCCGCAGAATAATGAGATTAAGGCTTGGAAAGAGCATTTTTAACCCCGCGCACGCGATTATTTTAAAGCCATTTAAAAATGACAACGCTGCTTTTGGTTTGGGGTTCCCCCGGTTCCCCCTCTCTCCGCACGTCACGAGTCCCTCCTGTCGCTTTGCTTTTTCCTTCCTTAGCGTCTCCCTAAAATCCCTGTCACTTTACCTTGCGTAGGAAACAGTTTCTCTTGCCACAAACAACAACAATTATAATAATAACAAAGAATGCGAAGAATTTCTATATTAAAAAGTGGCTCTGGCGAGGTCCCTGGTCACCGGGTCCAGGTCTGAGTCTGTTTTCCTTGGAAATTGGGAGGAATGCTAAACGCCTCGTCTACCAGAGAGCAAATTGTGTGCGGAGCTCTAGGCACGGCTCCCAAGTTGCCCTTTCACCCCTTCACTTTATATGTTCCTCTTATTAAGGAGAAAAATGTTTCAATATGTTGGAATTTGGGGCAAAGCCGGCGAGGAGAGAAAGAGAATAGAGAATGGAAGGACATTTTCCAAATAGTTTTGGTAACCCTTCTGGGGGTTACGTTTAAAAATGATGTTGTACTAAAATCCCTGGAAGTTTCTTGCCCAGGTTAGTGCAAAATATTATCTGCTATCCCTTCAGAGATGACAAAATGCACCAGAAACGTGAGGAAAAAATACATCCCCGAATTGAAGATGTGTTTCCTTTCCCTCCCTGAACGCGTTACTATTTGATCGGTTCTTATTAAATAGCTTAAAAGATCTGGAGATTTCGACTCGCAGGGAGAAATGCTGGGTTCTTGGTCCAAAAGAAAATTTTGGAGTTGATTCCAGCTGGCTCTCCCAGCCTTGTGCTCTGTCATGGTTTCAGTCCTGCTTCAGGGGGAAACGGGTTAACTATTTCCAAGGTAAGAGTCGGGGAAAAAAGCTCAAAGTAAGGAACGATGATTTAAAAACGGATATTTGAAACTTCCTTGTTTAAAAAGGGGGATTTAAAGTAGCACTTGAGCTCCACTCAGCGTCTCTTTTCGGCCTGACTCCTCAGCAATATTTTTTTAAGAAAGTTGTGAATTTTTCCCCCTCCTATTTTTTTTCCTTTGCTGTGTTCTTTAAAGTCTCTCGCAGCTCCAGGAGGGCTCATTGGGCGAAGATGTCCCAGAGCCGCGATTAATCGGAGGGAACAGCTGGAATATTGATAAGGGCGGAAAACGGAAATCAAATGAAAAGTGGAGGGCACAGAAGCGAGGGAAAGGAAAGCACGTCCTGGAGCTGCGAGCAGCACAAAAGCCCCCTGAGGAAATGCCTGGTTGATGCAGCCTGTCTGGATGGGCTGGGAATTTTAACTTCAGCGCTGCTCTGGATCCAACAAGTTTAAATCTCTCCTCTCCTCGCAAAACTGCAGCGGCAAGGGTAGTAATCCACAGCTGGGGGAGTTCTGGTTTTGGTCTCAACCTGGATCTTTACAAACTGCTCTGCCACTGGTTGAGGGGAAAGGGTATAAAAGGTGAGTCATTTAAATCCCGGTAATAAGAATAAGCAAGAGGCGATTCTAAAAGTAGTTTAAGAGGCCCTTTTATATTGCGACTGACGCTGGCAGGGCGAGACGATTGATAAATAATCCACTGTAGACTTCTGAAAACGGGCTCCAAAATATGCAGATCTATTTATTTTATTGCACTGGCGTAATTAGAAGAGGGAAGTGATGGGGGGGAAAGGGGGGAGAGCGCTAATTAGGGGTAAAGAGGGGAGCGGGGGAAACTAATATGGGAATCCTTGACCCCAGAAAATTTACTGGCGAAGCAAAATTACCTCGTCCGTCCACTCTGCCTACCCCCACCCCCCGGTGCAAGTTCAGAAGCAAAAGAAACTGGAATGTGTTAGGAGGGAGGACGACAGGAAAAAAAGAATTGTACTTATCAGAAACACATTGTCCAGTTCGGAGCCGGCTGCCCTCCTGTGCCAGCTGGCGGCGTAATAAATGCTGGAAAAATCAATAAAAGGGGAGTTACGTGCAGATAGCGAACTTTTATTTTCCAGTTGTTGGGCTGTGGGGTTTTTTTCTTGCTTTCTCTCTTTTTTTCCCCGTTAAGTCAGCAGCTATTGCGGGGCCGCGGGGGTGTCCCCGGGCTTTGCGGGGGGACACAGCTCCGGACCGGGGCTCTCCCAGCTCCAGCGGCCGGGCTGCTTCATTAACCAGGGCCGTGATTAACCGCCGGGGTCTGGCTTGGATTAGACCAGGACAAACTGGACTAACTGCGCGCTCAGGACCCCACAGCCTTTCCTGTAGAGCTCCCAAAAAACACTCAACAACCCACGAGTGTCGTGCGCGACTCTTTCTGCATCCTCCTAATCCCGTCGTATCACTTCTCTGTAGTAAATTCTGAGTAAACGTCTCGACTTTTCCCTCCGCATCCCGGGAAAACGGGACGGAGCAGCAGCGCTTGGGATCCGCGTGCTGAGGGTGGGGGTGTGGACGTGTGTGAATGTGCCTGTGCTTCTTAATGATGCCCTAATTACACTCGGCTAATCGCTTTCTGGCGCTTCCCAAAAGGAATAAAGACCCTGAGAGGAGCGAGTAGGGGAAAAAAAAATCCGTTGTGGGATATTTTCGTGCCTGTTTTCCCACACACCATCACATTTTTCACGATCGTTGTTAATCTCTGCAGTGATGACTCGGGGGGAGAGGCAGAAACCCCCCCCGTTCATCGGGAGATCATCAAGTCTTAGAAGTACAGAAAACCAGATGTAGTTGATGCAAGTGTGACGGAAAGTTTGGGCAGGATCCGAGCTAGAAGGGCCGAGAGTGACAACTCCGAGGGTTGGGGTTTTTTAAATATTTTGAACGATACTTCCATTCGGTATTATTTTTAATTTATTATTTAATTATTGTTGGTGAGAAGGGTTCTTTAAATCAATCTTGGCCGGCAGGTTTAATGGCTCGGGATGGTTTCAATGAGGCAGGAAAGGCAACTGCCCTTCACTTAGCCAAGTGAAACCCTTGGATACAAGTCAATAGGGTTAACTAGTCTCGACATGAAAACATGAGTATTTCAGCTGGCTTTTAATTGTTGGCTAAGAAATTCAGTTAATCAAATGTCAAACATTTCCCTCTGCTCTGGACAGAAGTGGAGAAGGCTCTTTGCCTGAGGAGAAGGGGAAATCCAACCAAACTGTTATTAAAAACCAGAAATAAACCCCTGCTTTGTGAAGTCCTGATATTACTTGAGTTTTAGTTATTGTTCTGGATGTGTTTCTGTGTCCTTTAAAAGTTACACTTGAATACTTGATCGCTCCTCTTTAAATTTTATTACTAATTTTATTATTCAAATGATGTTTTATTTCTCTGCTTGTCTCCATACAAGTATATGATTTGATTTTTTTTTTTTAATTTATTTCAGGTCAAATTAAGGACCTTTAAATATATCTAAAAAGCAAGTAAGGATGTTTCAGACTGTACCAGACACCTCGTCTTACGTCAAGGTAAGACATGACAGCATCTTTAAACAGGTAATGTCACAAATTACAATCCTCCCGAATTCATAATGAATATTAGTTGAAATGAATATTGAAGTTGAAAACCTTGCTCTTTCTTACTGAATTTAGCAGAAAAAAGAAAATATTTCCTCTGCCTTCAGTGGGAGAGGGGGCAGAGACTCAAATATCACAGTTATCCTTCTGGAAATGGGCAGGATTGACTCAAAAGTTGGGAGAACAGCAAGATGTAAAAGTGGTCTTGTCCTTTATTGCCCTGCACTGGTGCTCGGTTTGGGGGTTGTGCCATCCCGGTGTCACAGGAGGGTGTCCTGAGCTCCATCCCAGCCGGGGTTTGTCGCTCTCAGCCCAAGGTGGCCGCGGTGCTCCCAGCGCTGCGTCCCTGAACTGCCTCCCAAAGTTCTGCCTTCCCGGAGAGCCTTTGGGGCTGAATTCCATTGCACTGCCCTCCGCTCCTCCTCCCTGCCAGCTCCTCAGGCCGACGGGCAAGATGAACCGGGAGGGTTTGTGGTTTTTTGAAAGGTACATTTCAAAAGGGATTTAGAGGGGGAAAATATTTAATGAGTTAAACCAAAACATCTCTTTGAGTTACGAAGAAATGGATTGTCACATCAGGCACTGGTGTGCTACTGGGGTGTCTTTCACAGTATTCCTGGTGGTTTTCCCTAAGTCCTTCCATACAATTGAGAAGGTAAATTAACTTCAGTTGGTTTTATTTCTTTTTTTATCTGATAATTCTAAATCTTGCACTCTAAACAGTTGTTTGTACACATATATATATTTATAACTTAAAAAATGGATCTTAGAATGTATTTTGATTTGCCACTTCTGCCTCTCTCTTTTCCTTAAAATTAAAACAAATACCAAAGAAGGATTGGCACAGCCTTGTCCCTTTATAACTCAGTTGAGCACTATATTATATTTGACATCATATAGGGTTTTTTTCACAACAGTTCCCAAGAATGTAAATAAACCAAGTCTGGGACATCTGGGTTACACGTTTAAGGCAAACCCTGCATGCAACAGCACTTAGGGAAAATCTAAAACACAAGCTCTTCTCTCCCTGAAGAAACACAGAAGGGTGTTAACTAGAGCTGGGTGGATAATTTGTAATGAATAATTTATTACAGGAATTTGGTCTCTCTTTTTTTTTGCTTTCCCTTAGTCAAGGATCCAGGCCTCAAGTGGGATTTTCCTGTACATACATATTATTGGGAATGACCCACTGCATGATTTCTGTGTATAATCCCTGGGTTATGGCTCATTTTGGGCAGCTCATTAGGAGTATTAGCTGCAATCAGTTTTAGTGGGATGACTCCCAGGTCGTGTGGCACTGCTTGTATCCCCTGATTGGACTGGATTGTGCAGCTCAGTGGACCAGGTTTCCAGAGCAAATCCAACCAGGAATGGTCAAGATTCCCCATTTGGTTGAGATCCCCCCAAATCTCACTCTCAGCTCAGTGTTTCAGGGGATGTTGGTGACTCCATTTCACTTTAGACCAGATTCTGCAACAACAGAAACTCTGTGGAAAACAAACGAAATTCAGGTCTTGGGAAGTGAAATTCCCTCCCAGCTCAAGCAGAGCAAGCTGGTGCCCAGCCTGGGCCTGGCTTTAGCAGGAATTCCCTTTGGAGCTGCTGTCTGTGGGCTGGTGCCCAGCCTGGGCCTGGTTTTAGCAGGAATTCCCTTTGGAGCTGCTGTCTGTGGGCTGGTGCCCAGCCTGGGCCTGGTTTTAGCAGGAATTCCCTTTGGAGCTGCTGTCTGTGGGCTGGT
>NW_016690207.1:6293716-6301841 GCF_001604755.1 Lepidothrix coronata
GAGCCCTTTTCCTTCCCCTGGAACCCCTTTCCTTCCCCTAGAGCCCCTTTCCTTCTCCTTGAGCCCCTCTCCATCCCCTTGAGCCCTTTTCCTTCCCCTGGAACCCCTTTCCTTCCCCTAGAGCCCCTTTCCTTCTCCTTGAGCCCCTCTCCATCCCCTTGAGCCCTTTTCCTTCCCCTGGAACCCCTTTCCTTCCCCTAGAGCCCCTTTCCTTCTCCTAGAGCCCCTCTCCATCCCCTTAAGCCCTTTTCCTTCCCCTGGTGTCCCTTTTCTTCCCTCAGAGCTCTTTTCCTCTTCTCCTGGAATCCCTTTCTTTCTCCTGGAATCCTTTTCCTTGCCTTGGAGCCCTTTTCCTTCCCCTGGAGTCTCTTTCCTTCTCCTAGAGCTCTTTTCCTTCTCGTGGAGTCCCTTTCCTTCTCCTAGAGCTCTTTTCCTTCTCGTGGAGTCCCTTTCCTTCTCCTGGAGTCCCTTTTCTTCTCCTGGAATCCCTTTCTTTCTCCTGGAATCCTTTTCCCTGCCCTGGAGCCCCTTTCCTTCCCCTGGAGCCCCCTGCCCAGGCAGGCTGGAGGCAGGACTGGCCAGGTGAAGCCCCTTGGCCTGAGCAGAGGCGAAGGAGAGGGCGATGATGTTCCCGGTGTCCCGGCATCACCCCTGCTCTCCCCCTTCTTTCCTCTGCCGCACCCGGAGAGGATATTCCAAAGCTGCTGCGGAAAGTGGTCTCCAGCCCAGCCCTTGGAAAGGGGCACGAGGATGGATTTTCCACCTCTGTGCAAGCGCGGGGTTCTCGCTTTAAAAATGAGTTTAATGCAACCATAACGTTTGTGGGGCCGTACAAAGAAGCATATTCACGGAGGCAAAATGGGCTGCGTGGCTGGAAACAATATTGGGTTTGTTCTTGCTCTCACTCGGCCTGGAAAGTTTACAGAAGCCCGAAAGAGAGAGGGGGGTTAATTCATTTTTAAGGACAAAACAGGGAGGTTTTCTTTGGAGCGGGCGACGCGCAGGGCACTGCCAAAGCCCGGCACAGACGCGTCCTCCCTCCCGCTGAACAGGAGCACGGGACAGGTTGCAGGGAAAGGGTATCCTGGGATTTGGCTTGTGTCGCAGCGGGGATGATGCTGAGGAACCGAGCGAGGAGGAGCCGCGCGGGCTCGGCCCGCAGGTGCTCAAGGATGCGCGGGTGGAGCAGGAGGAAACCTGGGCAGCTGGAGACCCTGGCAGGAAAGGGAAAATCAAAGCCTTCATGGGCTGGTTTTTCGGGTAGTGATGTTCCTACTGAGCGTATCCTCCAGCGCTTTATCCCTTTCTGCCTCTTCTTTTTCCCTTTTTTTTTTTCATTTTTTTCCCCACACTCCCGCCCCCCATTCCTGGCGTCCCGCAGGATTTCAGTTCCTCCCGGCTGGGCTCGGGCCGGCGGCCCAGGCACCCCCAGGGAAGGGGGGAACGGCGGCAGCTTTGTCGGCAGAAGCTGCTGTGAACTCCTACGTCGTTCTCACACCTCGGAGTGATTAATTACGCAGACACCGAACCGTTCTCTTTTGGACTCTCATTTCTTGGGGCAGAAACGCTGCTAAGTTGTTGGACTTCAGCAAGTCCTTGATTAATGCCTTTTGACAAGTTGGTGCTTAAGGATTTCGTTCTTGTTTGCACTTACCTCTCTGTTTTACAGAGAAAGATCCCTTCCCGCTTCCCGCTGTCCTGAGTTTTCCCCGTGCTCAGCCCCAGCGCTCTGTGGGGAAGGGCTGTTGTTGTTCCCTTCCCGCTTTACCTTCAAGACATGGTTTGAATTGAGGGCGAGAAGGTGGGAAAGAAATTGTTTGTCTGCTGGAAATGTGGCATGTTGGAGCTTTCCAAAATAAACCAGACCCTCGGGCACAAGGGACGAGCTTTTGCAGTGACCCTCGCATTTAGAGAGCAGCAACCAACCCCCTCCCCAGCTCTGAGACCTTCTAATGGCTCCATTCTTTCACAATTTACAGAAAAACGCCCCCCTCCAATATGCTGGATCCAGGGAATTTTGTATTCCAGCCTTTCCTATGCTCCTATGTTTAGAAGGAGAGGAGGTGTGGAGGGAAAGGGGAGCGAAAAGGGACGAAAAAAGAGAGTAAACGCTAAGGGGGAAAAAATGCTTTAAATCTTTCCTGTAAATCTCCAAATATATGAAGTCGGAGGAACAAATTCAAAGCAGGCACGGACGCCTGAAGAGAAGTTAGAGAGAAATATTCTGTTCCATTCAAGCGCATCAAGGGTCTCGCTGAAGCCTTGTTTGGCTAAGGTCAGACGAGACTGGGTTCTCCAATAAAAATAAATCTCAAATTAATTATGGCCTCAAGCGAGGGGCCAGACGTTTGGAGCTAGTGCTGTTTTTTTGGCCTTCGGTATTTTTGTTTTTTGTGCCTTAGCTTTCCAATAATTGCGGGATGGGGGAGGGAGGGAGGGCGGGGGTGGTTTTATTGGGACATGGGGCTCAAATAAAAGCGGCCAGGACACTGCTCACCCCGCTCTCCGCCTAATTGCGGTGCAGCTTCAAAGCTACTGCATCTTCTCCACACCGCTTTTAAGACATTATGCTTTACTTAGCACCGATTAGCAGGGAACAACTTTCCGGCTTCAAGCTCCCAAATCTCATGGGCTGTTCCTGTAGGGAGGAGGGACCCGATCCTTCAGCTGTGGGGCTGGAACACTCCACTGATTCCTTTTTATTGCTGGAGCTAAAAAGCAGAGCTTTGCCCAATTAGTTTAGTTTAGAATTGGGATTCGTTTCTGGGGATCAAATCCCAGGGCTGCAGTTTGGGCTTTTTGCTTGTGAGGTTGTGGGTTTAGAAAATAAACACAACGCGTCGCGTTTTTCATTCTGCAACGGAGTCGGTGCCAGAGGAAAGTCAGACCCAGAGATTCCAAGCGTTCACTGAGGCTGGTGGAGATTTTCCCCTCTAGTAAAGGCTGGAGTAGGATAAACCCTGGCCTTCTGCAAGGACACAATGATGGGAAATGTTGTGAAACATGATTATTGAGAAAAGAATATATAGGAAGATATATATATATACACAAAATATCGCTAGCACAAGGTACTATATATATACAAAATATATACATACATAATATATAGCACGGGCTACGCGTATAGAGAAGCTGGTTACAACAAAGAGGATACTTTGGCTCAGTTAATGCGAGATGAGCCACTTTCTAGGGACAGAGCCAGGGCGTGGCTGCCGCGTTTTCTGGGGCTCCCCTCCCGTGTTCACCGCGTGAGTTCACAGCGACCCCAGGCTGGGGTGAAGGAGAGCTCAGCTGATGCTGTTGGGGTCAGATGGGGTGATAGAAGCCAAATCCCCTCTCCCATCCTCCGAAAATCATATTTCTAACCTGCGCCTGAGGCTCGGGAAGGTTTTCATGATGTTTATTCCTATGGAATAACTCGACGGTTTTAATTGTGAAGTGATGCCCGCTAATCCCGTGGGAATTCCAGAAGGAAAATCCATATCTTTAGGGTTCTGCAGCCCCGCGGAGTCCTGTAGTTCCCGGCATGGAACTCCACTGAGGGGTTAATTCCTTTGGTACCGCCCGTGAATCAGTGGCGGGCTCAATCCCCCCAGAGTGTCCTTATTCGTTTCGGTCGGATCACCCAAAATCGGCGTTTTCACCTTCTCCGGGTGAGGCTGCAGCCGGTGTAACCCAATAATAAAGACGAGGAGAAGAGGTGGGGACATGCCAAGCGCTTGAGATCAATATTGAACTAATTAAAAGCTCCAGAATTTCGTTTCATTCATAAGCGCGGTGAAAGAAAAAAATCATAGTACCAATAATTGAGGAGTAACTGATTTCTACCAGCCTGTCCCAGTGTCAGCATCTGAAATCCTCCGTGGTTGCCAAGATCAAATGATTTTCCAGATGTCTGGTGGTAACCACATTAAACAGATCATAATTCCTTTGCTGTATGTACATGTGCATCCAAACGTCGAGCAACAGATTAAAAGTTGCACACATTGCTCAGCCCCGTGCGCGGCTTTCTCTGCCGAGCTTTGCTCCCTTCTCACTCAAACACAGTTAAATACTCAGTTAAATAACAGAAAAATACCCAAAGTCACCGCACAATCACCTGGGACGATGCGGAGCTTTGGTGCACGGAGGTTGGGAGTACTTCAGCCTTATACAAAACGTTAGAGGTGACTTCAGGGGTGGGTTTTTTGGAGGGGGGGGAAGAAGGAGGGAAGAAAAAACAAACAACCCCCCCCCCCAATGAAGCGAAGCTTCTATTGTCACGTTATTTGGGAGGAAAAGAATAGATTGTTCGGCTTGTCTGAGGCAGTGTTTGACAACTTCGCTCGTTATTTTGTCTCCTGGATTTTCGCAAATGTTGTTTTAGCCCAAACCCAAGAGCTAAGACAGGAACATCCTCGCCAGACCCGACCTAACAAGTGACCCTACCTGGCACCGTTTGGAGCCATCCCCAGACATGCAAAATAAGCCCCCGAGGGTCACGGTGCCCGTCTGGCCACAAAAGGAAGATCTGGGTTCCTAAAATATCTCCAGGTGGGAAGGGGAGGGGTGTCTGTTTGGCACCTCCCCCCTTGGGAGCGCTGGGGATGCTCGGCGGGGGCCGGGTTTGTTTGTCCCCTCACCCGGGCTGGGCAGGGGCTGGCTGGGGAGGGTCGGGCTCCTCTCCCGTGAGCTGAGCACGTTTTCAGCTGGTTTCTCCCCACTGCCGGTCCCGCAGCCTAAACCCAAAGTGCCCTGTGGGGTCCGTGGGTGACAGAGGTTCTTTCCACGGGATTTTTTCCCCTTCCTTTCGCGGTTCAGGTCCTCAACCTGTCCTCTCCCTCACCCCCCGCCCTCGTTGCTTTTCGGGGCTGGTGGGGAGTGTTGTCTAGAGAGGAAACCATTTGGGTTTTGAAAGGATGCGTTTCACTCTTCCCTTTAACCTCTCGCTTTTCTGGTCGCTGCAGCCTCCTGCCATGTGGTAACGCCGAGGGGGGAGCGGGGGCAGAACACTGCCGGGGGGGAGACGGGACGGAGGGCAGGGAAAAGGCAAGAGCAATGCGGAAAGCAAAGGGTTAACCATGATTTCTTTTAATTGAACTCCAGTTCTTGTGGCCCTAGGCAAGGGGGGACCTGACCCCGCTAGCAGCATCCAGATGTGCAGCTCTCCGGGGACCCCGGCGCAGACCCCTGGACTGTGGAGCAGACAGGGGGGGTCGGGGGTGGGGAGAGGGGAGGCGGCCGGGCTGTCCCTCCGCTCCCCCCCTTCACCTCCCGGCTGCGGGCGGCCTCAATCGCTGGCAAGCAGCGAGCCCAAAACCTCCAGGTCTGGTCACGTTCAGCCCCGTGTCTGCATCTGAACTCCAAAATTGTAGCTGAATTGATGAGGCTAATTTCGGAGGAGGGGGAGGGAGGGGAGGGAGGGGCAAGGGGGATCTGTAGCTCTCTCCTGCCAGCTTCGGGCTCGCAGAAATAAAGTATTAATAAGGCATCTCTGCCGCAGCCGAGTAGAAACACTAGTGGCATTATTGCATTTCCCCTTTGGAAGGGGCGGGTGCAGGATAACTTTGGATATCATTTTGATTTCCCCCAACCCCCAGCCCCCCTCCCCGTGGTTGGACTAAAGACAGGGGGAAACAAAAAGCCTGGACACAACTGGCACTGGACAAGGTAATCCATCCTTCCCACCGAGAGACCCGACGTGCAGGAGAGTCCTCCTGCCTTGACACTTTTCTTTCTTGGCTTCCCCTCCTTTTATTCCCCGCTCTGCTCTTTCCCTCTGCGGCGTTTGCAGAAGTGGGGTAGAAAAGAGCCCCGAGTGTTGCATGATGTGTTCCGCTGCTGCTTATTTTTGCGAGGGAGGGGGGAAGCGGGGGAGCCGCACAGGCGGGTATTGTCTCCTTTCCTCGGCTCCTCTGGAAGGTTGCAGCTTTTCCCGGAAAAAGGAAAAGCGCGTTTTCTTCTCTGCTGATCGCTCCCGTTTGAATGAAAGGGAGAATTGCACGCCAGAGGCTCGCCAGGTCTAAAATGAGATTTAAAGGCTGGTGGTTGAGAGTTTTTTGTGTGCGGTGCCCGTTAGGACACGGCATGGGAAGGGAAATTTCGGCTGATCTGACAATCACCGTGAATTGTTGTCATCTTTAGCTTGTAAAGTGGGTTTCCCTCCTCTCGTTTGAGTGAGGTTTTAACAGCTTAGCGAGAGACTCGCACCGTGAGTGGGAAAGGATTCCCAGTCCCTGGAAGAGATGGCTGGACAGCCATCCATCCCAGTGTCTCCCCCTCAGAGCCCGACATCCCACCCCTCGAGACGAGTGGGAGTGAGGGGAAGGGGCGAAAGTGGCAAAAAGCCTCCGCTTCCCCGCAGCCCCATTCCCAGCCTGGATTTAATTGCTGGAGTCGTCTGTCTGTCTCACATTATTGCACTTACCGCTCATTTCTGGCAGGGACCGGACCCTCGTCTCACGCTCCTTGCTGGGAGGCGTGAAGGAGGGGGAGCGAAGTATGCTTTAAATACGTTTTTTTTTTCTTTTCTTCCCCTGCCCGCCGCGACCGAACCGTATTTACGGTTTTCTCCCCTTAATTTTTGCCGGTGACTGGAAAACGCATTAATAAAAAAATCTGTGGGAAGAGACGGAAATTCAGTGAGTCAGGCTGAGGCTGCTCCAGCCAAAAGGAAAAAAAAATGGCAAAAACCCACGTTAAACTAAACTGTGGGATGACACACGGCGCTGGCTAAGACGGGCTGGGGTGCAAGGCAAGGGTTGCGCTGGACTGGCCGCCCCAGCGACAAACAAGAGCTGTGACAGAGGTACCCATTGTTCTGCCCCTTCTTATCTAAATGGAGCAAATATCCTGTATGTAAAATATATATATTTTCAACAAGAAGGCAGGACCAGCGGAGAGACGAAAGTTTCCTCCTCGAGTGACTTCACTTCCCAAAATTAGCAGAAAAAAACGTTTCATCCGGTTAACTGTCTCTTTTTCGCTCTGCTGCAACAACCAAAGTTAAAAAAAGAGAGAGACGGAGAGAGAGGGAGGAAGGGAGGGAGAGAGGGGGAGAGGGGGTACGGAGTGAGCAGCAAAACCGCTGGAAGGGCAGCGAGAAGAGCGAAAAGAGAGAGAAGGATAAAAAACTTCAGGAGGCGTCGGTCGCAGGCTAAACCGGGTCAATGTGTGGAATATTGCTGGTCCCGGCTGGAAGTTATTCTAGATGGACGGCACTATTAAGGTAAGGGGGGCAGGACGGGCCGGGGGTCCCCTGCAGCCGGGGGGCGCCGGGAAGGGGCGCGGGGCCGGGGCCGGCTCCGGCCGGGCTCTTCTCCTCCTCCTCCTCCTCCTCCTCCTCCTCCTCCTTTTCCCCGTTGCCGCCGCCGTGTCTCGGGGCTCTCCCCGGGGCTCGGGGGGTTCGCAGGCGCTCGTCCCCGCTCGGGGGGGCTCGGAGGGGCCGCGGGGCAGTGCCCGGCTCCGGGAGGGCAGTGCCAGCTCCTGCCCCGGGGCTCGGAGCGGGCTCGGAGCTGCCCCGCTGTGCCCCCGGCCCTGCCGGGAAGGCTCCGCTGGCTCCGGTGGTCGCCCCTGCCTTTGCTCCTGCAGTCATTTCTTTTTTTTTTTTTTGGCGGGGAGTTGGAAGAGAAACATCCCCTGGCTTGGGGAGAGGCAGCGGGAAAGGGAAGCTGAGTGTGTGGCAAAGAAACCACCAACATAACCAACCTCGGGTGGCCTTGAGCAACCGGGGACGCTGCCGGGGCTCGGAGAGCGGTTTCCCCTCCTTCCCCCCCGTCCCACCGGCCGGTCCTCCAGCCTCTGGAAAGATGAACCGAGCCTTTCCAAGTCCCTTGAGGTGCTTCTCAAAGCCCAGGCAGCACAGGGGGGACTTTCTGGCTTTGGGGGACCCTGCTGCCATTCTTACGGGCTCTGCTTGAGGGAGCGCTGTAGAACAGGAGCAGTTTGAACAGAGGAGCCTTGAAGCAAGAGACGCTGTGGGTGTGTTTGGGTTGGAGGATTTCGAAAGAAGATGCCTATCGCCTGGGTGGGGTGTCATTTCGTCTTAAAAGTGCTCTTTTTTTGGTGTATCTTTTCTTTCTTTTTTTTTTTTCCTCCTTTTTTTTTTTTTTTTTTTTTTTTTTTTTTTTTTTTTTTTTTTTTTTCT
>NW_016690207.1:6301851-6370352 GCF_001604755.1 Lepidothrix coronata
TAAAATTTTTTTTTTTTTGTTTTTTTTTTTTTTTTTTTTTTTTTTTTTCCCTTTTTTTTTTTTTTTTTTTTTTTTTTCTTTTGCTGACCTGGGTAGAAAAAATGCTGCAAACTGGCAGGAACTGAAACTTTCTCCCTTAGATTGCAGCTTGTGACAAGTGCACGGTTTGGAAGGGTCTCAAAAGAAGGGGGAGGGAAGGAGATGGACAGGAAGAGAAAATGGAAAGAGGAAAGAGAGAGGGAATGAAAGGGTGGATGTCGGAAAGGGAGAAAGCATGAGCATTGAAAGCACAAAATTTGAGAGGTATGTCAGGAATAAGACAAGTTTTCCCCTCCACCATCTCAGATTCGTAGCAAAAGTAACCTGGGCCTCATTCAGGATAAGTTTAGTGCATCACAACCTTCTTTGATTTGCGGAGCCCTAAATATTGTGCAGTGAAAGTGCAGAAATCTCCCATCTGTAGATCTGCTGCGGTGCACACATGGACCTGCTTTGCTGCCCAGGCCATGAGCCCTGAACGGAGCTGAGTATTCCCATCAGGCAGGGAATTCCTGGAGCCCCGGGAGCTGCTCCCATCCCAGGCAGCCCGTGTTGCACAGAGCTGCTGCTCACCCGCAGCCCCTGCGGTTCGGGGATGAGGAACTGCGACACTTCGCAGCTCCTCTTACAGTCACGTTGGGAAGCTGTGGCCGAAGGAGGAACTCACTCAACGCATCCCAGGTCACTGCCCCGGCTCCCGCCCTGCCCACTGCCTGCTCTGCCCTTGTCCTGCTTCTCTCCCGGGCCAGAAATGATCTGGCTGATTGCTCAGACAAACGGCATCCAGAGGCTCCAGATCTCCTCCGGGCTCACTTACTGAGCTGTTCCAAGTTGCTGCAGGTGCCCACCTCTGTGGGCAGGTGCTGCTGTTTGCCACCTCTAATAATTTCCCCTTTCTCTGCACCATGCACTGAGCTCAGGGCTCCGTGGTGCCTCTGGGATTATCGGAGATCTCTTGCAAGTTTTCCTTAAAAAAGTGGGTTCAAGGAGTATTAACCCCACACAGTGACAGATTTGCTGCAGAGAAGGGAAGGGTTAGGCCACCTTGCCTGGTTTGTCTCAGGTGAAGGGCAGCACGAGAGGATGTGGCTTCAGATGCTGCAATGTTTTTGGTGTGCTGAGCTCTCCAGATAACCTGTGCTGCAGGGCAGATCCTCTGAATTCTAGGGCACAGCAAAGCAAACCTGTCCACATCCAGAGAAAAGCAATTTAAAAGCAATCGTGCCTTAGTTCTGCTCTCCCAGAGTTGTACACATTGATTTATCTCAGAGCTGTGTTTGTGTGGGGAAAAATATGGCAGAAAGATGCATGGAAGTGACTGGAGAGCAAGAAAAACACAGCAAAAAGCTCTTTCATCATCTCCAGCAAGACCAGGGGAGGGAGCAGATGAAATCTGAGTTCCGGGGCGGGTAAGAAACGCTTCCCTCCCCGAGCTCAGAATTATTCCTGTCAGTGCAGGGAGCAGTGCTCCGTTTGGGAGAGGGCTATGCAGTCCAGATGATTTTCTTCTTGAGAAGCTTAAACTTGGCAAGTGACTCTCTTTTTTGAATTTATGCAAAACTATTCCACAGACTCATTGTTTTAATTGAGCCAGAGACTTTTAGCTGCACACTTGGCAGGTGCAGGAGTTTAGGTCGAGTCTGCTGTGAAAATCTCTCCCTTTGCCCTGCAACCTCTAATATTGGGCTGGTGCTTTTCTCTCAGTCTTTCTGTGCCATTCAGAAAGAGTTTTGGTGACAGACTGGTTTTACCCACATGGAATAATTTAAGTGCACACCTGCCCAGCTGCAGGGGAACTTTGCAGTGAGGGGGTAAATCCACTGGAACCTTGGGCACTCCTGAAGGCTCCTGGGGAAACAGGGCATGATGAAACACAAACAGAGGATAGATGTGGTCAGGATTATCCTGGCCTACACCTGCACCCTTTGTGGACATGGCACACAAGTGTGTATTGATGTTGGTTTCAGAGTTTTTAACCCAAACCTCACACATAATATGGAACCAGCTCAGGACTGTAAGTCATCTTTCCCCACCACACATGACTTACATCCCATATGATGCTGCTGAGCCACCACAACAGGTCCAGAACACCTTTAATTTATGCACAAAAGTTTTTATATCTTGAAGAGAATTAGATCACTTACTGAGGAAGTGAGAGGCAATTTTTGCTGCATTCTTCCAATAATCTGTTTAATACCTGGCATGAGAAGTGGCCTGGCTGGCTCGAAAAGTACCCTCTAGAGCAATGCTCAAAGGTCTTTTCTGGAGGAAGAAGAGCAGCAAACCTTTCTGAGTTCATTCCCACATTCAGCTCACATTCAGCACAGAGCACTGGCAGAAGATGATTTGGAACCAGGGAAACCCCCGACATTTGTGTTTGCACTTATTATAAATGGTCGATAACACTTTTATTGTACAACTCCAGGTATTCCCAATGCCATGTTCTGAGGGTTAACCCCCTGTTTTGATTAATTTACGTTGTGTCTGGAGTGTTTGGTTTTTATTGCCTCAAATTAATTCAAAAAAGGGTCCATCTCATCAGCAGCAAGTTGCCCGTGCATGGACTTCCTCACAATAACAACTGGTGTGGTTTCAAACTGGTTTAATTGTTTCACTTCCACTTTATGTGGGGAGAATAATTAAAGCCAATACACTTGCCAAAGCCTGGCTGTTAATAAAAAAGAGTGTTTTGTGGAGCTGCTGCCTTCGTTCTGTGCAAACATATTTATCCTTGTGTCGTGGCCATCAGAGAGGCCACTGAGGGACGTTCAGTGAGGACTTTGCATTTCCCAAGGAGGTGACAACCAGAGTTGTGTCCCTCCAGGAGAAGAGGACTCGTGTGTTGGCGTTGCCATGGCAAAGGGTGGGGTGGGGTTTCCAGAGCAATCACTGTTTCTTGTCGTTTGTGAACCGTGGGCGTTTGCTCGCGCCCTGGAACTCGCCTTCAGGAGCTCAGACTGAGAACATGTTCCCCTTCTGGGCGAGTTTCAGTGCCTGTTTGGCCCTTTGAGGTCGCCCTGGCTCTGGCCCCCGAGGGATGACCCTTCCTGGCTAAAGGGCATCGACTCCCAGGGCAAACTCCCAGCCTGCAGATTGAAAAAATGACAAATAAATCAGGAAGATTTGAGGCATGACAACTTTCCATGTTGCTGCCCCTCAAAAGCAATTTGGAACAAAACCATCTGGAATTTCCAAGGCATCAATGACGATGTTCCCTCATACCCTGGCCCCTGTTCAGGACACATTTATTATACATAATAACTTTCTGATATACAACAGCAAAAACCTATTAGAAATGTTTTATAATTGGGATATTTTGACAATGCTGCTTCATTTTCCCTCCAAGATCTGTGTGCAAATGCACATCTTCTGCCACAGCATGAGCTTAAATCACATTGTCACACTGACTGACCCTCCAAGTGTCCAGTGCTGACTCCCATTTGCAAGTAAACACTGGGAAAGCCTTTTCCAAGCCTGTGGCATAATATTTCCTGCTAAGAGAAGGATGGTTGGTCTGAAACAAACCTAAGACAGAACAAAACAATACAACTGCTTAGATTTTGGGTCCTCGGGGTTTCACTCAGAGGCTTTAAGGAGGTGCTGAGAGCCCTGTGTAGTTTCTCTGCACCACTGTGGATTTTACCTGAACAGGATGTGGTCACTTAGAGTGGTAGCAATGCGTGTCTTGAGGATTTCATGCTTTTATTTTAGTTATTAGTTTGAATTCTGTGATATTGGTGGGGGGAGCACCCAGGTTCTGTCAGTCCTTGCATCATCTCTTCTAAGAAGAGTTTTGCTGGTGTGTAAGGGTGTTATTTATTGCAGCATTACAATCAAGAGCAGCAAAGGGGAGGATTGCCCCTCGAAGTGAGGACTTAGATGACACTCTGAGAAGGTGAGATATGCTGGGGAAGGGAATTTATAGAGTTTATTTCCTTCAGCTCTCCCCTTCCTGGACCTACAGAAGGCTTTCCTCTTGATTTCAGCTCCCATCTGCTCAGGAGCAGGTCTAGAACACATGAATGTACAGGCTCATGGCAGAGCATCTGCCATCCTGTTTTTCCCTCTAACACAGCCATGTATGCAGTTCTTTTCCAGCCCCTCATCAGCTGCCTCCTTCAGTTCCTCCTCCTGCTAGACTTTCCCTGAGCACTTACAGAGACTCCACGTCCCACCTCAGTGCAAACATGCACCAGCAGGAAAATTAAAGGAGTCAAGGGAGCCTTAACTTCAGATTTCCAGATATTTGTGGGTTTGCTAAACCCCTAAAGCTGCAGGAGCTTGGTGTTAGTGCGTGGATGTGCACAGCTCACCTGGCAAAAGCAGCTCTGATACGTTAAGCTCAGTTCTACAAGTTGGTTTGAAGGCAATTCTCCTCCAAAATGTAGAATTCTGGTCAGATCTTTCCTCCTGAATTGAACAGCAGGGTCTGTGCCTCTCTTTTGCTCTCCTGCAGGTGAACACAAGTGCCCAATGCACACTGGCATGTAAGAAGAGCTGCCTGCAGGTCCCTCAGGGACACAGGGCTGTGTCACACCTCCTGGGTGACACCTCAGAACATTTTCTGAGCAAACAAACGATTTCGGGTGCGACTGTGAGTGCACATTTATAGCTGGGTTGGAAATATGGACTGAAATATCAGCCCACAAATGTTTTCTGCCTCCTTCTGGGAACCATTTGCCTGCTGGGGGACCTGAGTCTTTGGTGCCCTGGGTGTTGTGTCCCTGCAGACCCTGACTAGGGTGCCCTAAACTGCACAAACAGCAAGGGTGGCACAGGACAAGGGCTGGTCTCCCCTGCTGAGCTCCAAATATCAAAGCCTGCAGAATGTGTGTGCATTTGCTGCTTGTTTTCTCTCTTCCTCTCATTACCCAGGCCACACAATTACTGATGCATATCTGCAGCCAGTAACACCGATCACAAACCCGGCTCTTGTAGTAAAGCCGCAACGTTCCCTCCCTCCTCCCCCACCGCTGCCACCAGCAGCTTTTCCTTTAGCTCTGAGGCAGAGACCCGAACAAAAGGGGTGTACCTTGGTCTGAAAGGCACTTCAGTATGTCCTGGCAAACCTTCTGTTCCTCCAAAGAGCACCAAAGGCAAAGCTTGGAAATAAGGGCCACCAGTGTTTGACACCAGAGACACTTGATTGTGTCTAACTCTGTTTTGCTTCCATGTTTTAAAGCCAGAGCCCTAAAAACAAGGGGATGTAAGGTGGGGTTGTTGGGGTGTCCTGTGCAGATCCAGGAGCTGCACGTGAGGATCCTTGTGGGTCCCCTCCAGCTCAGGATATTCTGGGATTCTGGGATATTTGTCTAATTAAGTAAGCAGTTTGATTTGAAACAGCCTGTAACTAACTCCCCTCAGCTCCCAAGGGTGACTGTTCCCTCTGAAAGCCAGGTTGCTTCCTGGGTGTTGGACAAAGTGTCCTGGTTCTGTTCACAAACACACTGATTAACACTGGAACACTGGCTAAGGGGCACTGAGTGCACAATTCTCCCTGGAAATAGATGGGAAAGGAAGGTGAAATCTTACAGACATCGTGCAAAACCTCAGCCTTTCTTCTCTTCATCATCAGTCTGATGCTCTAAAGAAAACGACCCTCTTCATGTGGGTCAAACATTCTTTCTTTTCCTGACATTTTTCCTAAAATTCAGTGAGAAACACAGCTCCACAAGGGCTCCTGTAGTAAGTGTCATGGATACACCTCAGCTTGTTGATTTATTTGCATATATCTTGTTCCAGCACACACTGAGAGCTCAACCAGAGCTGTGAAAGAGTAAGAAACAACTAAAAAAACCTTATAAATCTCCCCTCCCCAGGCTGACAAAGCTGCACACCCAGGAACTGAACGTTATTCTGGCCCACACTTGTCAATCAAGGGAGGGAGAGAAAATATTGTAACGGGCAGCAAAGCTTTAATTAGTCATTTACTGATTTCTCATTCAGCAAAAAAACCTGCCCTTCTTAATAATGCTGGTTTTGATCTGAGGGGAAGAGATAAATCAGCAAGAATACAGTTTTTTAGGTTGAGTGATGAGTGAAAAGAAGAAACTATAGTGAGGTTTGGTGGGGTCAGGGGAAGGTGTGGTGAGTTCAGGAAACCGATTTCTGCGTGATGAGAAAATTCTTATCTGAATGGTTTTTATAGCAGCTTTTTCTTCCAAAAAGAAGATAAGGAAAAGATTAGGAGAGGCTGAAATACTCTTTTTGCAGCTAAAGGCAGAATTTGGCTCTCTGGTTTCTTCTGAATAACTCTTCTTGTTGTTCCAAGCTTGATTGACTTATAACTGCATCTGAACCAACCTCACATCAGTTCCTTTTTATCAGCCAAAGTGAGACTTCCTGTGCTCCACAGTCTGGTTTCCTGATGTGTTTCCTTTTTCCTTTTAACAGAACAAAGGAAACTGTAACTCCTCCGCTGCTCCTGTTCCAAATCTCCCTGGGACTTCATACAATGTTCAGCACCGAACATTTCCCTTGTATTTTTATCCCTGCCCGGTGGGGCTGCCTGGAGTGACAGTGCCCTCTTCATCTCTGCTCGAGCTTTGCACTGCCACAGAGGGGCAAGAACCCCCGGGGATGTCGAAATAAAACCACTTCCAGAGCAGTGGGCAACCCCCCCTGGCAGCTGCTGGGAGCTCTGGGCTACCAAAGTAAGGCAGAAAGGGAAAATCTTTGCCCAAAGACTCTGTGTGTTACCAGAAACATGGGATTTGTTACAGCAAACACCAGGTGTTGAGGTCTCACTGATTTGCACACTTTTGTCTGGGTGAACTTTGGGTTTTGACCCTGGGGCTGGGACTTTGTGTCCTGAAATAGGGAGGCCAGTGGCAGAAATGGTGCCCAAAATGGTCACACCCACAGGAGGCAGTGCCCTGGTACCCCCTGCAACTGGCAGCCCTATGTATTCTAATAGGAATTGGTTTCAAACCACCACTGAGTGGTAATTACCCTCTTCTCACATCTGTTTTTCCCTTAGCTGTTGAGGGCTGCAGTTCCCTTTCAGTCCTGCCATTCACACCAGGAACATGCTATGGATGCAAACTCCGAATTCTGCCTTGCAGGAAGGATCCTGTCTCCCTTGGGAAAGTCCTTTACCCCAGCTGACAGATACTGAGACACCCATCCCTTTATCATCTCTGCAGGTCAGAGCTGATCCTCTTTCTTTATAGGAATCACAAGTTCTTGTTCACTTGATGACAAGAATCACTTGTCTTCTTGTTCTGGAGGCAGAGCTTCCAGGGAATCCTGCTCACCCAGGCCCCAGGGAAGAGCAGGAGCTGGGTTACTTTAAGCAAGGAGAAGAATTACCATCCTTGCCCTCCTACAGAACTGCCTTTCTGCAGGTTTTGGTGAACTGATTTGAGGTTTTCTCATGTAATACAAAATCCCGAGCCTTTGCATTCAAAAAGATCATTTTTAATCAAATAGTTTTGGATTGTCCAGCAAAAAGCATCAGAAAATTATATCCCTTCTGTAAAATCCTGGGGAAAATTGAGGAAGTTTCGCCTTTTCTGGTGTGTTCTGTTTATGGAACAATTTCTATTCTATTTCTAATTCGATTTCCATCAAAATTCCATTGATTTAATCCCTATTAAACTCAGAGGATTTGTCCATGAGGGTCGTGTTGCAGATCAGCCTTCAGGACTGACTCCTGATTAGAACCAGAAGTCATGACTGGTGTGATTAATTCCTTGTATTACGGGAGTTGTCCCCAGAGGCTCCTCCAAGAGGAGCATGGCACGTACATGGAATAAGAGCCCAAAATCTGAGCAGGCAAAGGAAGAAAACAAGGAGGAGATGAAATGCAGGAAGCATCTGGTCACTCAGCAACTCACCATCAGAGATGTAAAGAGTCTGTTCACAAGTCTCTGGAATTAGAACTGGCCAGGGATTGAGAGCAGAGAGTGGACTTTGAATGGTTTTAACACTGATGCACAGAAAAATCACTAGAGCCAGAAATTATGGATACAGGGATGAGCTCAGGAGGGGACAGATCTCCTGAAAATTGATCCCAAAAGGCTGTAAGTTATTGTGAGCAGATCTCCCAGCTGCTGGGCTGTGTTTGAGGCACACTGAGGATCCACATCACTCGTGCTCCTCCACACACAGTTTGCTCCATCAGGGATAATTTTGCTGCTGCTGCCACTCCTAAACCCAAACTTGCTCCCAGAATTCACAGGCCGTGAGTCGTAGCAGCCTTCCTTAATTAGATCTGATATGCACATGTATATCTCTCCACAGCCCAAATATTTATATTTTGGTGATATTTCTAAACTAATACATCTGGCTTCATCAGAACCAACCAGGCTTTAGAACAAGCACTGTTGGGCAAGAACTCGCAGTGTCATCCTGCAAATATTACAGGAATTGTCTGTAACAGGACAGGAGAAGGAATGATCTTAAGGGAGGAACTGAGGCACAGAGCAAAGCAAAGCGTCTTATCAGGGGCTGGGGTGCTTTTAACGGCCCATATTTCTCCCGAATCCCTGTTCTCCCAGCCCAGCGTGCGTGGCGATGCCGTGTGTGTGTTTTACCCAGCGCGGGGGAATTCAGACGGGGCTGGAAGGAAACCTGAGCCGTCCCTGGACAGCCAGAGGGAGCCGGGGCTGTCACTGCCATGGCCCGCGGCCAGCCCGGCTCCTGCCGCTCCTCCAGCCCCTCCGCACAGCTCACGGGACACCTTTTCGTCCTGCATGAAGTGAGGAAGGAGCAGGGACAGGTCCAGGCTGAAGAGCAGCCAGGGCTGCTCACCCAGGGAAATTTTACAGAGGGAGATGTAGAGCAGCACTTGCCATGGTACCTCCTAGTCCTTTTCTTCTGAAAAGCATCTCTGTCCTCTCCTTGGCAGTGACACTGGGTCCTCTGGGTTGTGGGCAGAGTTTTACAGAATTACAGAATCCCAGAATACGCTGAGTTGGAAGGGACCCACAAGGATCATCGAGTCCAGCTCCTGGCCCTGCACAGGCCCATCCCCAAGAGTCCCATCACAGGCCTGACAGGATCATCCAAACCCTCCCTGAGCTCTGGCAGCCTTGGGGCTGTGCCCACTGCCCTGGGGAGCCTGGGCAGTGCCCAAACAGCCTCTGGGGAAAGAAAGAGAGGAAGAAGCTAAGACTGAGTATAGGACAAAAAGTATTTCTGTAGTGAGAAATAAGACTGCAAGCTTTCCCACTGCCTAGAGAAGCAGCAACAAGCCACTATTTAAATGACAAGTGAACACCAAGAACACGATAAAAAGGACATGGCAATTGTAAGCAGTTGGTAAGCAAATTGTTTGAACAATCAAGTTCAGTCTCAATTCTACCACTGCCTAATCCATTTAATCTAGAAGACATCATTGGGGTAACTTAACACTTTTATGGAAGGCTGTGTAAAACAGTTACCCAATATGCATCCCCATATGACCCTTTTTTGGTAGGAAAAGTGCATATCCATGTTTAACTCTGAGTCCCAACACACTCCTGCCTGGGACACCCTGTCAGTGCTACAGATGACACCGGGCTCTGGTTTCCACAGGGCATCCCAAACCCAGCTCCACAGCTACAGGAATCCTTTCCCTTCACAGCACTTCCAGAGCAGCAGGCAAAGGTTTCAACAAAGGGCTGGAGTTCCTTCCCTTTAGGAAGGGAAAGCAATGCCTTGAAGTTCAAGCTTGCCTGCTATAAATCCTCTGGATTTGCACCACAGTGTCCCAGAGCAGACGTGTTCTCATCCTCACAGAACACGGGGTGGTCACTAATGGATGGAATAAGCTTGCAGTTAGCTCCCTGCTCCTCAGTTTTGGTATTCCCACATGTCATCTCTGCCTCAGGAAGGATGTAATTATGGTTGATCGTTAGTGTTATGAGTTATTTGTGCTCCAGCAGTGCCTGGAGGCCAGCGTGGGCTCTGCTGTGCTGAGGAGTCTGTGTAACAAGAGTCTTCTTCAAAATTCCTGAGCAGTGAAGAGAGGCTATGGCACTTAATTTGAACTCCAGAGTGGGAGCAGTTCTTGGGCTCCATGTCTGCTGTCAGACGTGACCACGCACTGTCATTGCCTTCCCAAAATCTCCAAGGTTTCTGTAAAGGATGGATTTTCTTCCCACCCCCACTGCTCCCCATTGCAAAGGCCTTCTGAAACTTCTTCATTCTGAGGTTTGGATACTTTCTTCTGATTTTGGGCTGACATTTGCTCATGCCTGATTCATACCTCTCTCATGCCAGCACTACTGGCCTTAGCAGCACTTTCCCTTCCCTGACCTTACATCCCCGGTGTATTTACAGACCACTGCCATCCCTCACCCTTTGTTTTGTGGGGATAAACACAAATCTTCTACTCTCCTTCACACCCTCTTCCTCTTGGTTATTCCTTAGCCCTCAGATGCACCTGCTTCCATGGGAATTTGCCCTTTGGCACATTCCACTGGAGTGGCACAGGCTGTTCTCAGTGCTTGGCATTAGCACACACTGGAAGATCCCTCCCTGATGCAATCCCAGCATTGGGATGCTTTGGGTTTTTTAACTTCTGGTGAGTCAGAAAAATCTGTGAGAGGTTAATTCACTCCAGTCTTTGTCTCAGACTGGTTCAGTCAGCTGTTCTGGCACCGTATGAGATCAGGCACTTCACCTCTCTGTGCTCCAGTTTCTCACCCACAGGAGTAACTCCTCCCTTCCCTCTCTGTCCGTTGGGAATGACTCTGGCTCTGTTCAGCAGCAGCAGGGACAGTGACCTCAGTGCAGGCATGGCCTAAGTGCCATGGCATGAACAGACAGACACCCAGTTCCTGCCATTCTGTTCTTTATTAACCCTCCCCAACCTTCCCCCGTGTTCCTGAGGTGTGGGTGTAGTTACCAGCCTTTGGGTCTTGCACATCTTTGTAATGTGGGTTTGGAGAACTGCAGGAATGTTTTCCCTTAGCCCAAGGACCATTCTGAGCTGTCCAGAGGAGCAGGAAGGGTGTGAAGTGCAGCAGTTTGGCAGTTTTGCAGCAGTGCCCTGGTGAAAGAGGCCAGCAGAGTACGTGCCTGTGGAGCTGCTCCATTGATTCACACTCAGAGCACACACACAGAGCCAAAACTTCAACTGGGCCTGAATACCAGATGGCTTCTTACATAAGCCAAACTTTTATGTGTTTTAAAAACTAGCAGCCAGTGCAGGCTCAGGCCCTGCTCTGGTTGTCCCTTCCTTCCATCCACTCCTTACCCTTTTGCAGCTCGGTGGTTTCAAAACTACCAGCTGCAGCCTTCCAAAAATAGAAAAGGATTCATTAATCACCATAACCCTAAGCCACAGAAACTCTACCTTGTGAGCAGCACTTTGCTCCCCATGTGCTGTTCTGTGCCAGCCTGGAGGAGCTGAGGTGCCCAGGGAAGTGTGTGCTGGGGAAGGTGTGTGGGCACCAGCATGGGGGGAAAACGTGCAGGGAACAGGGCAGGGGAGCAAAGGAGCACAGAGAGAGCAGGCTGTGGAAAGAAATCCTCCAGATCCTGACAAACCATTCTCCCAAGTGCTTCCCAGGTCCTTCCTTACCCAGGTAATGACCACAGCTATTTGCAGGGCCCAAGGACTCAGCTTTGCAAGGACAGCCCTCTCTTGCTGATATGAACCTCCTCAGGAGGAAGGTGTGTGCTGTTTTCACACGAGAACCTCTCTCTGATTCCACATCTGTCTCCAGATGTGCCTTCCCAAGGCTCCTCCAACTGTACCTGAGTGTGTGGTGCACGTACAGTGAGCTCAGAGTTCAGAGTGTCTGGTACAGGTGGTGTGGGCACAGCTTTGTCCCCACAGGGCTCAGCAAATGTGCAAGACACTGAGTGAACAAAGGGCTTTGGAGTTCATGAGCTGCGGGGGGTAAAAGGAGGGTGGTTGTGCTCTTGCCCTGTATAATTTGCAGGTTAAACTGGTGGAGTTAAACAAACAGCTGAAAAATGGATCTGTCTCAGGCAATGCTGATTTTCTATATATCACAGAGTCACAGGATGGTTTGGGTTGGAAAGGACCTCAGAGATCATCTCATTCCACCCCCTGCCATGGGTAGGGACACCTTCCACCAGCCCAGGTTGCTCCAAGCCCCATCCAACCTGGCCTTGGACATTTCCAGGGATGGGGCAGCCACAGCTTCTCTGGGCAACCTGTGCCAGGGCCTCACCACCCTCACAGCCAAGAATTCCTTCCCAATATCCCACCTAATCCTGCCTCTGGCAGTGGGAAGCCATTCCCCCTTGAACTATCACCCCATGCCCTTGTCAAAAGTCCCTCTCCAGTTTTCTTTCTTCAAAAGTCATTTTGTGGGACAAGTCCTTGGCTCCTGTGTTTCCTCTGAATCTCTCTGTGACTACACCCAGTTCTGCAGGGATATGGATTCATGGAGCTCCATTCCTGCCTGGGTGGATGATATGTCACTGCTAAGCATTGCTAAAGTGCTGAAGGGGGGCAGGATGCCCAGCTCCCACCCCAGAGGGAGTCCTACAAGGGATAGTTTTGCAGTAAGAGTAACAAAAAAACCCAAAAAACCAAACATGGCATGTTGTGCTTAAAACATGAGATCATGATCCAGGACACTTGACTTCCATTCTTGGCTCTGCCAGTGACTTTCTTTCCAGCCTCAAAAAGCCAATGAACTCTCAGGCAGGACTGGTCATTCCCTATTTATCTCTTTCCTAGAGTCCTTCAGCTGTTTGGAACAGGAGCCATCCCCCAGAGTGTGTTCACCCAGGGACAGCTTGAAGTTTACTCATCCTGAGTCAGGTGGTGGAGTATTTCCCCAGGAATTGTGTCCAAGATGTGCACTTGGTTATTCACTCTTTGTTATGACTCAGTTAATGGGTTATGGAGATAAGGAGACTTCTAGAAGAGAAACATGTTCAGAAACATGTTCAGAAACCTGACACTATCTCTAACAAAGCTTTCTTAGCATCTAAGATGATAGTCAGGCATCTATTATTTAGTGAGAAGATAAAGAGGAGAGATCTGCCCTCTGGTATCTCTGCTCAGCAGATAACAATCAGCTCACATGTCCCTCTTGCCAAAACTGTAGACTTTGTGAAGAACGAAACCCTGCAAGGGGAGTCTTTATTCCTCCTCCTCACCCAGAAACCCTGAGCAAACCGGTTTCTGTGCCTTGATTTTCCTAATCGTAAAATAATAATGGGTAATGCTCTTCTGAGGTGAGGCTGAACGCTGACAAATCTCCACAAAGAGCTTTGTAAGCCTTGGATAAGGAATGTATAGGTGCCTAAAATGCCAGAAGAAAATTGCCCTGAAATCAGGTCCAAAGCAGCTGGATGAAGAGCTGAGGTTTTGCAACCAGGAAAGAAGCTATTTGTAGGATATAAATTTTTCTGGTACTTCTGAAACACAGAAAGAAACAGGCTCTGCTGTGCATCCTCTACAACCCCAAGCGGCTGCATTAACAGGAACCTCACGAGACACCTTGTGCTGAGCTGGTGCAGCCCCAGCCCCTCGGCCTGAGCAGGGAGGGGGGAATCCCACGGGAGGGCAGTGACACTGCCAGCTCAGCCCAGCACTGCTCGATCTCCAGCCCTGACAATCAAACAGCCAAAGCTCACGTTGGCTCTGGCTGCTCCTCCTGAGCAGGAAGGTGTGGAAGGTGCCAGGGAAGCAGAGCAAAGCGCTGTGGGTGTGGAAGGTGCCAGGGAGGCAGAGCAAAGGCTGCTCTGACGGGCTGATGGGCAGGGTGCGAGCAGCAGGAGCGGGCACAGCTCACCGTGCCGGGCTGACCCCGCGCTCTCAGCGCTGTCACTGTGGGATCGGGGGCTGTGGGACAGGTGCAAATCTGCTCCCAGGGCACAGCCGGGGACGTGGCAGGCAAATTGTCATTGGAGGCTGCGCCAACAAGGAGCAGCTCTCGTCTCTCAGTGCCCCGGAGGAGCGGGAGCTGTTCCGCACGCACCCGACGGGTCGGGAGCGCGGCCGGGGCTGTTCCTTTGTCCGCTCCCGCACTCCCGGAGCGAGTGCCGGGCGCTGAGAGCTGAGCCTTGAAGGACAAAGGGGCGACAAAATGCTGTTAAAATGAGTGTTGCTTTCTGAGCAAGCTCAGAGCCCTCCCCTGCTCCGCGGAGCTCCGGAGGTTGGGCACGGGGGCGCTGCGGGAGTGGAAACCCTGGGCGTGGGTGCAAGAGGCGGCTTTTTACTCATCTGAATAAAAAGGATGCACGAGGTAAATAAAAAGATGCCCGAGTTATATAAAAAGATGTACAAGTTCCATAAAAAGGTGCAGAAGGTAAATAAAAAATGAACAAGTTCTATAAAAAGGATGCTCAAGGTAAATAAAAAGATGCAGAAGGTGTATGGAGGACACACAAGCTAAACAAGGAGATGCAGAAGGTAAATGAAAAGATGAACAAGTTTTATAAAAAGGATGCTCAAGGTAAATAAAAAGATGCAGAAAGTGAATAAAAGGGTGCAGAAAGTGTATAGAAGACACACAAGCTAAACAAAGAGATGTAGAAGGTAAATAAAAATACACACAAGTTATATAAAAAGTTATAGGACGTAAATAAAAAGAAACAAGTTCTATAAAAGGGATGCACGAGACAAATAAAAAGATGCAGGAAGTGTATAGAAGATGCACAAGCTAAACAAAAGGATGTACAGGGTAAATAAAAATATGCACAAGTTACATAAAAATATGCAGAAGGTAAATAAAAATACACACAAGTTATATAAAAAGATGCACAAGGTAAATAAAAAGATGAACAAATTCTATAAAAAGGATACACAAGGTAAATAAAAAGATGCAGAAGGTAAATAAAAAGGTGCAGAAGGTGCATAGAAGATGCACAAGCTAAACAAAAAGATGTACAAGGTAAATAAAAATATACACAAATTACATAAAAATATGCAGAAGGTAAATAAAAGGATGAAGGAATTCTACAAAAAGGATGCAAAAGATAAATAAAAAGATGCAGAAGATAAAAGATGCACAAATTATAGAACAAGAATGCAGAAGGTAAATAAAAAATGCAGAAGGTGCATAGAAGATGCACAAGGTAAATAAAAATGTGCAAAAGGTAAATAAAAAGATGCACAAGGTAAATAAAAATATACACAAGCTATAGAAAAAGATGCAGAAGGTAAATAAAAAGTTAAGCCAGCCAGACAACCTGAAGCACAGAAGAGCTGGGCTCCTGCCATGGTCACTGCCTGCTCCTCTGGGCCCAGATCAGGGGGTTTTAGAAAAATGCTCCTGATCTTACTTGGCCAAGGCACAAAAGGCCTTGTCAGTGCAGGAGCTGAGAAAAGTCCTGTGGAGTCCAGGTGTTCTCTCTCTGGTCATATCTCAGTGCAGTGAGGGTGAGGGAGAATGAATTTCTAGGAATATCAGGAAGAGTGTGGCAGCAGGAGCAGGGAAGTGATTCTTGCCCTGGACTGAGCGCTGGTGAGGCCACCCCTGGAGTGCTGTGTCCAGCTCTGGGCCCTCAGCTCAGGAAGGACATGGAGGGGCTGGAGCAGGTCCAGAGAAGGGCAACGAGGCTGGGGAAGGGACTGGAGCACAAGTGCTGTGAGGAGAGGCTGAGGGAGCTGGGGGGGCTCAGCCTGGAGAAGAGGAGGCTCAGGGGAGACCTCCTGACTCTGCACTTCCTGACAGGAGGGGGGAGCCAGGTGGGGGTCGGGCTCTTCTCCCAGGAACCAGCAGTAGGACAAGAGGGCTGGGTCTTCAGCTGTGCCAGGGGAGGTTTAGGTTGGATATCAGGAAGAAATTCTTTCCAGAGAGAGGGATCAGCCATTGGAATGGGCTGGGCAGGGAGGGGTGGAGTCCCTGTCCCTGGAAGTGTTGAAGGTGAGACTGGATGTGGCATCAGTGCCATGGGCTGGGAACCACGGCGGGGTTGGATCAAGGGCTGGACTTGATGATCTCAGAGGTCCCTTCCAACCCAGCTGATTCCATGATTCTATGATTCTATGATCAGGAAAAGGTTCTTCCCCCAGAGGCTGGTTGGGCACTGACCAGGCTCCCCAGGGCAGTGGGCACAGCACCAAGTCTGCCAGAGCTCCAGGAGTGTTTGGACAATGCTCTGATGGCCAGGGTGGGGTTGTTGGGGTGTCTGTGCAGGGCCAGGAGTTGGACTGGATAGTCCTTCCAGCTCAGCATGTTCTGGGATTCTCTGATTCAGATCTATTCCTTGCACACAAACATCTGGAGCTTCAATTGGTCCCTTCATTCCGTGAAGACAGCCTGGGCTTTGCCTCCTGCATTTTCATTTGAACAATGATATTGCAGATTTGGTGAAGTTTCTGCACCCCCCCAAAGGCAAAGAGGGCAGCCCTGATAAAAGGCTTAAATGCATCTCCTCTGTACCAGAGGAGCCCTCAGGAATGTGAGGAGCTGGGAAGAGTCCTCAGGTGGGTGGGAACAGCCAGGCAGGTGAGCTGGGAGCTGGGAACTGGGTGCTGGGAGCTGCCTCTGCAGGGACTGCTCATGTCACCAGGCTGGGCTCACAACAAACACCCTGTGTGACACAGTGCACGTGGCAGAGCCCTTTGGGTCTGGACACCACATGGCCAGAGAGGCTTTGAGAAGTCAGGGTACGAAAGGGAAGCAAGAAACAGGACAGTGTGGGGCCAATCCACCGCTGTGGGACAGGAAGGGGAACGTTGGGTGACATGGCAGTGCTGGGCCCAGCTCTTGTGGCGCTTGGGCTTCATCTGGGAAGTCTGAATTTCATTCTAATTACATAAGAATATCAGTATTTGTCTAATAAATGTGAGTTTCTAAGGATTGCAGGGAAGAGTGAGAAATTAGATCCTAACAAAGATTAAAAATCCTGCTGTAAATACAATTCCATGTTTAATTAAGATTATATTCAATTAAAGCAGCGGGCTGTAAAACAAAGCCCTTCCTTGCTTGCTGTGTGCATCCTACTGATGATGATCATCATCTTTAATTAATAAAAAGTGAAAAATAACAACAGGATGGCTTTAGGGGTCTAATTTTAGGCTGTGATGATGAACTGTCAAGGAAGGGTCAGGTAGAATCTGAGACACCAGCAGAGTCGAGGATGCCCAATGACTGTGCCAAGGACATCCAAGGAGGTTTATAGCCTGGAGCAGGGCTGGGCAAACCAGAAAGAGCCGGGGGGTGGCTTGTGCCCCTTCAGTTTGTTTGATGGAGAAAGGAACCCTCCTGCAGTGCCCTGTGCCAGCTTCAGCCCCGCCTCACCCCAGGGAGGGGTGGGAGCGATCTGCCAGGTAGGGGATGCAGAGGGAGCAGTGTGAGAGCCCAGCATTTGAAAATCAAACCTGGCAAACCCCCAGGAAAAGCCTTCCCGGGAGATGAGCTCGGAGATGTCGTTTTGCCCCCCTCTCCCAGCCCACCCCGTTTCTATTATTCCCTCTATCACACGGACGATAAAAGGAAGGGGGGGCTGAATCATGTTTATTAATTCCCAACGACAATAGGACACCTGGACCAGCACCTGTCAGAATGTGATGCAAATTAGCGCAGGGAAGCTGGTCTCGATCAGCACAGCCATAATGAAGCGCTAATAGAAGCACTAATGATTTGCAGGGCGAGCTCTGCCGGGGCATTGGCTCAATTGCAGTAATTAATGCGGCCTTCCCGGGCTGCAGCGCTGCTCCCATTCACAGCCGCTTCCTGAGGCTTTTCTCGTGCTGTTTGTTTTTTAAACACACAAACTCGGGGCTTATTATATTTGCAAACAATGGCATCGTGGAGATGCTCTGATTTGCTGCAGAGATAGAGAGGGATGGTGTTTGAAAGCTTAAATTAAAGCAGGATTTCCTTCTGTTTTCTCAAAGGAAAGGTTACCATTTGCTAATAACTGTCACAGGCTGTAAATGGCCTCAGTGTCATATGATGGATTCTTCTGATTGCTTTTAATCAAGGTTTTCAGATACTGTGGGGTGTAAACAGAGAAATGAGCTGAACGTTCATGGGCTGAACAAACCTCAGGAGATGTGACTAAGATAAGAAATAACTGTTCTGACGATGAAGTAATAGCAGATCCTTTGCTTCTTGAGTTACACTCTTTATCATTATTATTTTAATGTTCTCTGGCTGAGATAGACTGCTCTGAGAGATGGAAATGTGCTCCAACAGGTTGTGTGAGTGGGTGGAGGGCTCTTTACCCCACAGAGATACTCAGTTCTTAGACTATCTATGTCCTCTCTCATATTTGGGGTTTTTCTTCATCTTCAAGGAAATTTAGACAATGGAAATGAATTAGAAAAAGTCTCTTTACGTGTTCAAATCAGAGAGAGATGGCAGAGTTGAGGCTGGGGATATGGAGATGATCTGTCCATGAAAATCATTCCTTTCTGTTGAATGCCTCCCTGGGAAAAACAGGTAAATGGGAAGGTATTTCAATACCCTACCTGAAAATAAAGGACATGGAAATGATTCCCAAAAAGAATCTCGGGGAAGGACATTCCTGTCTTGAAGAGTGAGCCCTGGGTTCTGAAAAAAGGCTTTTGGAGTCATCAATTTCTTTGCTAACATGACCCAAAATATGAGAAGAACGTTTGTCCAGTTGCAGCAGGGAGTGCATTTTGCAGAAATCCAGGACCTCTGGTGTGCAAGGGTTTGGTTTTTTCTCATGACATCTCAGCGTGGATTTGCAAATCTGGTGAAACAGTTTTGGGCCAAACGTGTGGGGGTGGCTGGTGGGAAGTCCTGGCACAGCAAAGCCTCAAAGGGGCAGAGGAAGGCAGAGGGGGCCGGGGGGAGCTGGGCAGGGAGCACACGGGGTGAAGCTGCACAGCTCCAGCTGACACAAGCTGTGTCCTCTCCCACGAAAAGCTCCATCATAATCTGTGCCGAACATCACTTCAGGATAAACACAATAATGCTATAAATACCGCCGGCCATTTCCTGTTGTTCTTACTGCAGCTTGCACGGGGTTTGTGTCTGGGTGAGGGTGTGACTCCCATGCACACAGTAACACATACACTGCCCTCCTCCTCTGCTGCTCCCGCTGCTCGGGGCTTCACTTAAAACGTCTTTTTCTGTCTAAAACTCACTTAACCCGTGGTTTGTTCCACTGAGCTTCACATTCATCAGTAATGACTCCAGCAATGTTCTTTATGTAAAGAATTCAGAGCAGCAAAACGGCCAAGTCTGGTGCTGGTGAGTCAATGGGGTGACCCGACAATTTACATCCACCTAATCACACTGAAATTAAATACACTTCAATTAATTACACTTAATTGCTTAATTACACTTTAATATACTCTTCACACCCCTGGAAGTGTTCAAGGCCAGGTTGGAGCAACCTGCTCTAGTGGGAGGTGTGGAAGGGGGTGGAACTGGATGAGCTTTAAGGTCCCTTTCAACCCAAACCATTCCATGAATTTAAGAAATAATAAATCACATTCATACACATTTCTCATCCCAGGCTCTTTCAATGTACACAATTCTTAATTTTGACTGCCATACTGAAAAAAAATTAAACACCTTAAAACACGAATTGAGAGAATTGAAAATACAAACTTCTCCCAGCATGTTTTATACTTGATATTTACTGAATTGTGCATTTTGTTGAAGTGGAATTTTTATTTTAGTGAAAACAGAAGCAAAAGTCACACTTCCACCTGCTTGTTAATCACATAAATACCACAAGAAGAAAGGAAACAAATTGCAGCTGGAAGCCCCTGGATCTGAATGTATGAATTAAATCTTTAGAGAAGTAGGCTGAAAGTTCCTGTAACTATATAATTTTTAACTCAGCAACTTCATTCAAAGGGCTCATTTTTTAAAATAGTGTTGGCAACGTGCTTTTTACTAAACAGAAAGAACTAAAAACTTGGATTATAAATACTTGCTAAATGGCTTAGACTTTCCATCCAAATTAAGCCAAAAACTTAGGGTCATATATTAAAAATAACTTGGGCACGTCCAAAGAAGATGTTGTGCTGCTCAAATCTTAAAAAGTTCCCTCCTAAAGTGAAAAACAAACTCAGGTTTACATTATTCAGACCTACTGAACTTGCATTTGTCTTCTTTAAAGTACGTGGTTGGTTCAAATCAGAAAGCCAACCCCATCTTTATTAAACTAAAACAATTATAAATTGTTTCTTCGGGTTATGCGAGAAAATGGTTAAAGAGGATTTTGATTTGAGAGGGATGGACTGAAGAGAAACTGCCCCGTCTGTGGCAGGAACCAGGGCCCAACTAATCCCTTTGCTGCTGCCCATGAGAAAAAGAACAGCAGATTTTTAAAAAAGATCATTGTCAAACAGCTTGAGAATGTGGCAAATGAGGCAGAGTGGGTGTGTGCAATGGATACGTTTCATGGGAGAGGCGAGGAAGGAAATGGGAATTGCAGGCAAGGCTGGGGAGAAAAGGCTGATGAATGAAACAGAGACAGAATGCTCTGTCCCTGCTCTGCCTATTGAGACCTTACCTCCCTGCACTTTTATATTCACTGGGATAAGGCAGAGAGTGGGATTTTCAAAGCTTTAATGAGGGATAAGATGTGTTTTGTTTGCCTGATTCATATTTTTGCCCTTGAAGACGTCCCTAAAGAAAACACCTTGTTGACACATCCCACCCTGGCTCAGCGTCAGGAGAACCCAAAGAACTGGGCTCTCAGCCTGACTGTGCTGCAGTTGTGCTGTTTGATCCCCAGGGAGTGACATCTCTGTGCCTCATGTTAAAGGAAAGTCTTTTACAGATGAGAAAACGGTGTGAAATCCCCCCCTAAACGACCTTTAGTTGTGAGATAAAGCCAGGCAATATTTGGACATGTTTAACAACACCCACTAACATTTTTCTTTGATGACACTGAAAAAATTGCTCCCCTGGTTATCCCTGAGGTCCCTTGGCATTCCTAAATATGCTGTGTCTGCTGTGAGGTGGAGAAGGAGCAGGGGAGAGTAAAGCATCTATAATTACATCAGTATAAGACGTGGAAAATGTATCTGTCCATGATCTCCACTGTCTCTGCTCCGCCACACCTACATTTATCTGTATAATTAGAATATTAGCACAATAATCTTCTGCTCTACCAGATCTTGCTTGAAGATGACTCCTGTTTCCAGGCAGCCCAACCTGTTCCTCCCCACTGCCCCATCCCTGGAAGTGTCCAAGGCCAGGTTGGACAGGGTTTGGAGCAACCTGGGCTGGTGGAAGGTGTCCCTGCCCATGGCAGGGGGTGGGATAAGATGGACTTTATGGGCCTTTCAACCCAAACCATTCTGGGATTCTGTGATATAATAAGTCACATTCGTATACCCTCCTCATTCCAGGTTATTCTGGGATTCCATGGCTCTGTGTTTTTATGGCTCTGTGATTCAATGGTTCTGTGACTTCATGGCTCTTGGATTCCATGGCTCTTGGATTCCATGGTTCTGTGATTTCATGGCTTCAGGATTGATTCCATGGCTCTGTGGTTCCATGGCTCTGGGATTCCATGGCTCTGGGATTCCATGGCTCCAGGATTCCATGGCTCTGGCATTCCATGGCTCTGGCATTCCATGGCTCCAGGATTCCATGGCTCTGGCATTCCATGGCTCTGGCATTCCATGGCTCTGGGATTTCATGGTTCTGTGATTCCATGGCTCTGGCATTCCATGGCTCTGTGATTCCATGGCTCTGGGATTCCATGGCTCTGTGGTTCCATGGCTCTGGGATTCCATGGCTCTGTGGTTCCATGGCTCTGGCATTCCACGGCTCTGGGATTCCATGGCTCTGGCATTCCATGGCTCTGGCATTCCATGGCTCTGTGATTCCATGGCTATGGGATTCCATGACTCTGTGGTTCCATGGCTCTGGCATTCCATGGCTCTGGGATTCCATGGCTCTGGCATTCCATGGCTCTGTGACTCTCACACCCACAGGCAGCACTTTGGCAGCATTAATGTTTATTTTTGGGGGTGCCCATGTCAGTGAATTTGCCCATCTTAACTTCTCATTCCCAACCAAAAGGGGAGAGTTTGGGGGAAGAGTTGAACATTTACAGCTCTGAGGCACAAGAGGGGCTCTGATGTCTCCCCAGATCTCTCACAGTGCTGCTGTAATGTCACCATCTCCCCTTCAGAGCTTTCTTCTGAGAACTGCACTTTCTGTGTGTGTGTAAAACTACATCGAGCTCCTTCCTGTGTTCTCTGGATCATTCATCCCCAGCTCTCACACAGTGCTTTGCATCCACTGATTTCTAGTGGAATGTATCCCTGCCCATTGTAGGGGGGTGGAATGAGCTGATCTTTAAGGTCCCCTCTAACTCAAAGCGTTCTGGGATTCTCTGATTCTAGTTTTGAGGTGCTTTCCCCAAAATGTCCTATTTACCACTTCCCTTCCACTGTTTTGTAGCATCTCCATGAGGTTTGTCAGCAGGTCTCCAAGCAGGTCCCAGATCCCCTCAAAGCTCTATTTGTGTGAGGAATAGATTCCCTTTCTCACTGTCCATCCTCTGGACATCATCCAAAGCAAGGCTTCAAACCTCTTTGTTGTCCCATTGAAGACAAACTCATCCCCATCCCCACAAACTCCCAGGAAGAGCCAGGGCAGGGCCGAGGGGGCACTGCTGAATTCCTGAGTGCTGGAAAACCCTCCCTCTGGAGAGGATGGTGCTGAGGAAATGACTGTTAGACCTGCCATGAGGAACATGTGCTGCTTGCCTTGGGTGTTCACGTGGGACCTTCCCAAAACTCTGATTTCTTGGTAGCACCACTGTGCTCCTGAGAGCTGAGGAAGATCAGACCCCCCCAGGATGTGGCTCAGGGCACTCTGTGTCAGGGTTCCCCAACAGGAAAAGCACTTTTCTTTTGTCCTGATGTCTCTCTGAGATCTCCACTCCCTTCCAGGAAAGGAACGTGGTGTAGTTTTAGTCACCACGATATCAAAATGCCAAATGTTAATGACATTGAGGTACCTGCATAGGCAAATGGCATCTGCCAGAGTCAAAAACTGAACAGATCTTCTTAAATTATTTCTAAGCATTTAATGACCTCTTTAGGTGTTTGTATAAGTTGTTAAAAATAGGATTAAAACTCTACAGACTTGAATATTGCAATTTTACCAGGACACATCCTCTGGGCATTTGGGTTGGAGTCATTCATGCATTCACATTAAAGACACAAATACAGAGTTACAGGGGAGGTTGGATCATCCATCACCCCAAAGGCAAAGGCAAAGTTTCCACTGGCTTTGCTGGCACAGTGGAAAGCCAAAAAAGGCTTCATTTGGCCCTGTCTCCAAACACTGTGACAGAATTCACTGTGTGGCAGGGACCTGCACAAGGAGATTCGTGTTAGATAAGGTCTGACTTTTTCCAATCAGTGGCTTTTCATCAGAAAAATGCAAATTTATCAAAGCCCTCCAATTCACTGGAAAGGCAGGGTTTTGACAGTCTGATCAAAGCCTTGCTTGGTGCTTTCTCAAGTTTCTCAGGTTTTCTTTTGAAACTACTCTTTAGTTGGAAACAAAAGCCAATTGCAATATTTTAAGAAAACTGAAAAGGTTAAAACTGCGACAAAACATTGAGAATATCTGAAACAAAATGTTTCAGTTAACTCAAGGTGGACTTCTCTGGATAATTGTTTTGACCTTCTGTCCCACATCAGGATTGGAAAATTTCTTTCAGTCCCCACAATTTTCTTAGGATATGACGAGGATGTGTCACCACGTTCTAGGTTTGTCCATCTCTTACCCTGTGGCCTTGACAGCCAGTTTTACCCCTCACTTTACACTTCTGCTTGAGTTGAACAAATAATTTTGCTGCCTAGATGGTAAATGAGGCCACATTCCCCAAATATCAGTCTAGTACTGAAACCACAGGACCATCTTGTCTCTGCTTCCTGTACATTTCCTGCTTGCTTGAAAGCTGAGGAAATGAGGTACCTTGAGGTGTGAACATGAGCAGTGTATTTGTTTGTGCTGTGAAAGCACTAAGAGACAGAGACACAGACCATGGCTAAATGTGCCAAGAACTGGGCTCAGGAAAGAGGAAAAAACTCGCCTAACAGCTCATTCCCCGTGGCTTTTCCAAGTAACATGTTAAACAATCCATCTGGACAAACTTCAGGTACTGCCTGAAACTCTTAGTCAGGGAAAAACATACGGTTGGTGTTGGTTTGGGACTGAGCCAAGGTGTGCCTCGAAGTATTTTCTTTCTTTTTAAGCTCTCAGTGTCACTAAAATCAGAAATGGGGCTTTGAAGGGTGCTTGGTTGTGTGGTGGGTTATTTTTTCTGCAGTGCTGCCATTTTTTTAACAAAAGCAGAACCAGAGGCTTTGACCCAGCTCAAGAGCCAGTGGTGAGATGCCAACCCACTGACTAACACAACTCAGGCCACAGGGGTGACACCCAAATTCCCTGGGCAGGGATAAGTCCTCTTCAGTGGCTTAAAAAAAATCCCAGCCAAGTTGATATCTATTTTTTTTAATCCTCCAAGAGCTTTAGCAGCAAGGAGGGTCTCACTGAGCCCCAAAGCCGTGGGTGCCTCTCTGCAAGGCGGCTGCTCGGGCAGCGCAGGCAGAATTTGGAGGTTTATTAGCCAGGGGAAGCTGATTGATTTATTAGAGCAGAAACCTCTGGCTTGCTCCACCACAGGTTATTCTCCAAATGCAAAACTCTCCTTCATTTCACACACACAAAATAGCCCAAGTGCTGTGTTATGAATGGGCCCCTTTGTTACCCTGTGGATCGCCAGGACAGACTGTTTAGTTCATGTCTGTACATTAGCACGGGAGGACAGGGTCTGGGAGACAGATGTGGCCTTTAATTGCATGGAAATGTTCGAGGATCGTTAAGCCAGTTCTGACAGGGGTTTTCCTCTGGCTCAGGGAGCATGGCCTTGTTTTGGGAAGGCTCGAGGAGCAGCCCCACAAACAGGACCTTGTCCTACTCCCTCACCCCAACACTAAACAAAAGCAGAGAGGCTCAGTGAGAAGCCCCCCTTTCCTGCCAGAGCTACAGAACTGCATCTCGGAGAGAACTCTCTTGAAATCCATCTGATAAAGGGCTTTTCACCACAGCTCAGGGGACTTGCCCCGTTTGAGATAAGAGCAGCCCTATCAGCTCTGCTGAGAACATGGAGATGTGCTGAGGGGCCTCCTTCTTATTTATGGTAGTCCCCACGGGCTGAGGGTAAGAAACTCCTCAGCAAGAGGAAAACATGCTGCAGTCACCTCGGAAACCATCCCAAAGCTTCAGATGGAAAGGCAAATCCTCTGCTCCACAGGAGAGAGAGCCTGGGGGGGCTGGGGTTTAATCCTAATTTAGCTACACTCTACAGAATGATTTTGAGCAAAGTGTTTGGTTGCTTTGTGTTGGTTCCCATGCTGTAAAATTAATGGAACAACCTCATGTGTGCCTCTGTGGCACCCCTGAGATAGTGGCTTTGTCTTTTGGGATCATTGCTATCATTGTAAAGTTTGACAGCTCTGTATTTCAGTTATCAAGCCAGAGCTAATGATTTTCACTTAAAAATCCAGAATAAATCAGAAAAACCCATCCCATTAATTGCTAAAGGTGGGGATCTGCTGAGAGCTGGGTGAATCACACAGAGGTCTGAGCAAAGGTCCTGGAGAAACCTGACAGAATCAGCCCCAAACTGGCCCTTGGATACACCTTTCTAGCATCACCTCCAGCCCAGGAGAAGGTTTGGGATGCAGAGTTGAGTGACCTGCCCAAAGCCACAGCACTGAGTCAGGCCCAGGGCTTGGATCTGCCTGCTGGCAGCCCTGGCTCCCAGCCCCATCCCTCCCAAACCCCCTGGAGCCTCTGCTTCCCCCCCTGCCATGGGCTCACAGCTCGGGCCTGGACTCATCCATGGACCCCCCATCACCAGGGCCAAGGGCAGAACCTGCCGTTGGATCTCACAGGTGTGGAAAATCATCCCTGGGCCAGGCTCAGACTGTTCTACGATTCCATCACTTCTCAAGGGATCAGTAGCAAGAGACCTCATTTATCTAAGGCAGGCTCAAAGCCTTTCTCAGCCCCAGGCTGATAAGGCCAACAGACTGTTCATGGGCACTGATAAGAGATTTTGGTGAGGGGTTTTTTGCTCAGCCTCAGAGGAGGAGAAGTTTGAGGAAAGTAAGTTTTGCTTTGTCTGGGAGCTCTAGCTCTGGGATAACACTGGTCACTTCTATGACCTCTTGCTCGAAGGACACTGGATGACTTCACAAAACCTGAGCTCTCTGGGGAACAGGCATCATACAGACAGGGACACTGAGGAGTGGGGACATCAATACAACTGCAAAAGAGCCCTTTTTTAAAATTTTTACTCTCACTTTTGATGTTGAGTGAGCCAGGAGGCAGCACTGTCTGCCTCATTCTTGGAGATGCAGCACCAGAGCTGCCGTTGGAGGTGTTTGTTTAGTGAGCATGTTTGTCCTCAGCAGCAGCTTCACTGCAGCAGAGGCAGCAGAGGCTCTTTTCCTGCTGCAGTTCCCTGAAATGTGAGTGTTGGTAGGGTGGTCTTTTCTCTGTGGTGTTTGGTATCAGTGGGAAGAATAGCACCTTGTCAACTCCTTTTTGCAGTGCAATGTTAACTTTGGGGTCCAGCCCAGGTGCCAGGGTGTGTCCAAGAGGTAGGAGGGATGGCTATCCCTGAATCCTTCCAGGACTTTCCTCTTGCACCAAAATGAAAACATCAGCGTTTCTTTGTAAAAAAATGAAAAGCCCCTGGGAACTGGTGTAAACTGGGTTTTCCTCTTCAAATATCTTGATGGAGATTGACAAAGAAAATATCTCAGTGCAATCCTGCTGGGCTGTTTTCCTTGGAATGCCACGAGCAGCTTGTTCACAAAATCTCTGCTTTTCCTATAGGCGTAGGCAGGAACAATCCCGGCCCTGGAGCCGCAGGGGCTGGGCTCAGAGCACAAGGAAAACAGGGATCTGTGCCATCCCAGCAGGGTGGCAGCCTCAGTTCCGCTGCCAAGAGCAGGAGACCAGTTGGGAAGGGGATGAGGAGCCAGCAGAGGCTGGATGTGCTGCTGGAGGCATCACTGTGGTCACCCAGCCTGGCAGAGACGGCACTGTGTGAGCAAGGCAAGGAAATGGGAAACATGGGCCCAGCAGCAAAGGGCTCCTCTCATGAGGTTTAAACCCCACATTTGAGAGGGATTCAAGGGACTGTGGCTCCCAGCTCCTGTTAAATGTGAGTGTAATTTGTGGAGCTTCAGGTTCTTTTGAAAATTTCAACCTCAGGACTTGTCCATCCTAGTAAAAGCCATTTTTCTGGCTCAAAGGCAGATATCAGGTTCCCAGGGCTGTATCAGGACCATGCATGTGCTTCTTGGTGAAGCAATAGGCTCCTGTGAGTCCTGACCCACCTTCCCCTTTCCCTTATCTCTGTGGGATGCACACTTGACACCAAGCCTAAGTCATCAGCTCTGGGCTCAAACCCTGACTCTGTGCTCCGAGTATTGTGAGCACCAACACCCTGAACACAGATTTAACCAAAACTCAGCTCAGTGCCAAACCCAGAACACAGATTGGAGCCCTAAGGCTGGAAATCCCAAGGAACCACATCTGGTTTAGGATTCAGCTGCAAGACTGTGCTGGACTTGTGTTTGTCCCTCTGATCCAGCACCCAGACCTTGCTCTGTGCACTGGAGATGCCAGGCCTGGGTTGTGCTCTCGATTTCCTTCTGGCTGAGCCTTCCCATGGCTGAGCTCTCCCCAGGTGAGGGTACTGAGCTCTCCCCAGGTGAGGGTGCTGAGCACTGCCCTGGGCTCTCAGAGCAGCACACACTGGGCTCGCTCCTGGAGACGCTGCTGTTTTTCCTTAGTCTGGGCTCAGTCATCTTGGGCTGAACGTGCCTGTTTTGTTCTCTGCAGATGGAAACACAACAGCCCCTGATGAAGGTTTCCTGATGGGCTTCCTGCGATTGTGCAGGGAATGGTGTCAGGGAACAAAACAGGATACTCTGGCGGGGTTTGTGAATGTAACAATGGTATCAAAGTGGAATGAAAAATAATGAATGGGCACTGCTGGAGCTGTGAGTCAAACCTGAAATATTTATGTCTCCCCAAACTGCCACCTCCCTGATCTTGAATTCCTGGGAGAACACTCTTCTCACAGTTTCCAGTGCTCTGGCAGTAGGAACCCAAAATGAAAAGATAAGATTTTATGGTTTGCACCTATTCCCTCTTGCTTTTCGCACTCCAGTTGCTGTCCTTTTCCTAGGCAGCTAAAGAGGAGGCACAGAGATGGACATGCCCTCTCTCTCAACCCCCCACTACTTTTGGTTTCTGCATTTATTGTTTTCCTTTCTAGGGTGAATCATTTATATTTAAAAACTTCAATTTATCTTTGCATATGGAAAACAAAACCAGCACTATCCTCAGATAGTCTCAGTTTCTGATATGAGTAAAAATAGCACCCAAAAGCTCTGCTTTGAGAGAAAAGGTGGCACTGTTGCAACAGGCAGATGCAGCTCAAAGTGAGCTCAAGCTTCCTGACACAAAGTGCTTGGTCAGTCTGCAAACCCCTGCTGAAATATTTGCCCCTGGAAAGCAGCCCCTGGCACCACATCAAGAGCTGGGCAGTGGGTGCTGCAGAACAAAGCTGAGCTCAGCACAGGATTTCAGAGCAGCAGACACTGCATTTATGCTCCAGGCTAGTCTGGGGTTGTCAGGAAGCCAGACTCTGAAACCATCCTGCAGTTTGCCTTGCTGTGTCTTCAGCAGCAAAGCCCATAAAAACACTGCAATAATATTTACTGAAGTGGGAATGTTCGCAGTTGGATCCATGTGTCTGTGTTTACAAACACATCTGCTCCGCACAAGTCAATTATTTTACAAGAGCGAGGGAAAAAAAATAAAATTAAGGGGATAGTGAGCTAAACCCAGGTGGATTTGACTGCAATCACCCACACAACGTCAAGGCTTAGTGAGAAGAAAAATAGAACTTTGGAGGAGAAAAGCTGTGGGCAGAGATGAGTGGAGATAACAGCACAGCAAAGTGGCTGAGGGGAGTGTTAATACGTGGCAAAGGCTGATTGATTTTCTGGGAACATGACATGGCTTGGAAAAGATCTTGAGAGATCATACAGTCCTCAGCCTTAGCAGGGTTAGGCTGTTCATTGGTGGAGGTGAATCCTTTTGTAGTGAAATTAGCTGCTAAAACAAGAACCCTGGCTCAAGCTACAGCCGTGGCAGAGCTTCCAGCACCTGGGACAGGCTTCCTGCTCTACCTCCAGGGCTCAGCCCTCATCCTAAATCATCTCACGTGTCCTGGTTGGCAGAACTGGGCAGGAATCCTCCCAAACCTTCTGGGAACAGAAGCCAGGAGCTGTGGTTTGTCCTGATGGGCAGACACATCACCCCAGGTCCCTGTGTTGGTACCGGCAGGGTGGGAAGCACTGGAGAAGTCAGGAGTGCTCAGGGAAATCCCTATCCCAGCCCAGGGAAGGGCTGAGTCAGCTGGAGCCTGGCAGGGATGTTCCAGGCTCCAGAGCAGAGCTGCTGTGCTCTAGAAAGGAAGAGCTGCTGCACAGCTCCAGGATTTGGGGATGTGTGTGATGGAGATGGGATGATGTGTGTGATGGAGATGGGATGATGTGTGTGATGGAGATGGGATGATGTGTGTGATGGAGATGGGATGATGTGTGTGATGGAGATGGGATGATGTGTGTGATGGAGATGGGATGATGTCTGATGGAGATGGGATGATGTCTGATGGAGATGGGATGCTCTATCAGACTCCCCCAGTCTCTCCAGCCCCACATTTCCCCATATTCCTTTTCAGAACTCAAGAGGCCACAGCAATAACTTGGGCAGGTTCTTGTTTAATTCCATCTCCTCTCCTGGTCCTGTGCTGAGTCTCATCAGAGGCTTCTCCAGGGGATTTCCCACAGCTCCAGGGCTCCTCTGTGCCCCCTTATCATCAGCCTTAATGCAGCAACTTGTTGGGAAGGAATACTGTCACCTGGTTATTCCCACTTGGTTGGAAACAAACCAAAATAGGCTTTGAAACCGTTCATGTGAAGTCTAAACTGAGAAAAAAAGTCATTAGTGCAGATCCTATAAACGTGTGCCTGAAGTCAAGTGCTTTCCTGCAAAGTGAGGTACAGAGGAATGATTTAATTTTTTATCTTTTTGAGTCAGGTTTTGGGGATCCTGAGATCAAAATAATTGAGCATTGATTGTAGCAGCCTTCTTTTGCCTGCTTGATATGAAATTTCGTGGGAACAGTGAACATAACAATAACAATAAAAAAGAAATACATAGAATGCCCTATGAGAAGTTTTGCGAAATTATTTTGCCCCAATTTTTAGCTGCCTAATTTCAGTGGGTTTTACTACTTTTCAGTATGGTTTTTCTATTTCTGCCATTCTTACTCCTGCTTTGTTTCCACCTAGCATGGGTTACCAAGTTGTGGTTTCCCATTTATTCCTTATTTATGAAGGAGTGATGCTGTGCTCCAAGATGCCAAGTTGCCCTTGGATGTAGCGCCCTGGGTGGAGAGGGAAGGCAAGGCAGCCTGAGCTGCAGGGAGAAGTTGGGTGGCAGTTTGTCTGTGTCACTGATGTGCTTTGGAGCCGTGAGTGAGTCTCCAGTGCAGACTGGAGCAAAATGCAGTGTGGGATGTCTAAAATAATTAAAGAAAGCCCTCCTTTATCCACACAGAAATCCTCAAATCTGCAGAGATTTGGACACAGTTTGCTGCCTTCTCAATCCTTAGTGCTGCTGCAGCAGGGAAGGGGGCTCTGGGCAGCCTGGGCTAGTGGAAGGTGTCCCTGGGCAAGTAGATAAGAGAGGGAAGAGCCCTTTGGCAGGGATGGCTCTGATCCCTCTGATTTCACAGGCTCTTAGGATGGATCTCCAGCTGCATCCAGGAAAACCTCCAAGCAGAACCTAAATTGGTTATGAAGGGCACAAAATGGATTGTGGTTGTTGGCAATAAAATGCCCAGGACTGTAATTTTCCAAGGGGAGTTCTGTGGAGTTCCTGCCCCAGTCACAGCCTATCCTGTAGGGAAAGGAAGGGGGAGCAGTGGCAGCAAACCTGGAGAGAAATGGGCTGGGAAAGCTGTAGAGGGGTTTCTTTTTGGTTTGGTCAGGTGCTCTGGGGAGAGTGGATGTATCAGAGTACAACCCAAAGATCCCTGTTCGTGTCCCAGGAACAGCAGTGGCCAAGGCTCTGAGCCCACAGGGTGCACAGGTCAGGGCAGCAGAGGGCTGAGGGGAGGAAAAAGGCCTGGAGAGGGGAATGATTCCCAAAGGTTGCCTGGAGAGTCAGGGCAGGGAGGAGATAACACTCTGCCTTCCTGCCTCCCAGTTCAGTGCCTGATCCATCCCAATGTGCTGCCCAAGACCAACACAGACCCTGCTCCTTTTTGAATTGTGTACTGGGCTCATTTTCTTGCCAGTCCGATGTTATCTCTGCTCTGTGAGCTGCTGGCAGCAGAAGTGCTGACTTGGAGCACTGCAGAGCCAAAGCCAGCTCTACTCATTGCTCCTCGGTGCAAAAATGGTTTCAGGCCGTGTGGGAGCTGCTCCTGCTCCTGGTTTGGGGCTTTGCATCGTAGCTCTGGGCCCTTCAGGAGCTGGGTCCGTGTTGGTAACACTCTCTTTGCAAAAATATTTTGGGAGTGATTTTCTCTCAGGATTAGGAGTGATGAAATTATATTATTGGGGGCGAGAGAAGAAAGAAGAAAGTCACTCCTCTAGAGGTGGAAGTGATCTTTCCATGGCAGGATGGTTCAGGTACTCAGCATTTTTGTCTCTTCTAAGTCAGACTTTGTGGAGGAGGCTGAAGCTTTGATCTTTAGCAATGCCTTTTAAATGTGGTTATGGTCAGAAAAGTGAAGGTAGCGAGCTCAGAGTTGATATTCAGTGAACACACATTGCAGGTACCTGGAAGGGGCTGTTGTTGAGGGCAGTGGGTGATACCTGGGGTGAAAGCACCAAACCAGGGCTCATGGTCACCTCCCCAGCCCTTGTTCTCCTGGCCTTTCTCCTTTCTCAAATGTCCCCCTCCTAAGAGAAGTCTTTTTTAAAGCATTCAGGCCACCTCCCTTTCCTGGTGAGGAACCAGGATAACTTGCTGAGAGCACTGGTGGACTGCCAGCCCTCCCCAGTGTGTGACCAGAAGACCAAGCTGGCTGTTCCCTGCCCACAGGACCAAAACCAAACTGTACCTCACCCTGTGTAGCACTTAAACCTGGGACCTGGGTCTAGATGGCTCATCTAAAGAAAGGAAAAACTGCAAATTTGCCCTTTTACAACTCGAAACTGCTGCATAAATAACAACCAAGGCCCAGATTGGTGTCTGAGGGCTGCAGGAGTGTGTCAGCCCCTCGCAGAGCTGGTTCAGCCCCTCGTTTGCACAGTTCAGTGCTGGGGCTGCCCTGGAGAGCCTGGGCTGGGCTTCCCAGGGAGCTGGACTTGCCTCGGTTGTGTGAGCTGCCAGAGACAGGACTTGCCACATTTATGCCAGGAATGTGATTAAAAACTGGAAAAACTGAAGCTGGCCTATTCCCAGAGGCCATATAATGTAACATATATGCCAGAGGAACACACACAAGCCCCCTGTCTCAGGCTCAGTCTGGGCAGCCCAAGGCCACAGCGCGGGGGGCAGAGGTGTGGGGGGACCCTGGCGAGCTGGGCCTGTCTGGACAGGTTGTGTTGGCACCTAAACAGCTCAGTGTGTTTGCCCAGTTGCCTGTCACCAAACACCAAGCAGCTCTCAATTCTAGGGGAGAGACATTTGCCCTCTGGTATTGGATTTAACTGCTGGTCTCTGCCTCAGCCAAACACACCCTGAACAGACCAGCCCTTCAGGACTGCAGCTGGCCAGGCAGAACCCCCTCACAGGGAGCACAAGGAAGGTTCTACACGTTTCTCAGCTGTAGCCTGACACTCTGGCAGGGCCAGCCAAGCCCTGTCCTCTTCCAAGGGACTGAACTAAGTGCCGGGTCCCCGTCACTGCCGGGATGTTCCCGGGTGCTCTCCTGCTAGCAGAGGCACCTCCCCACCCCTGTGGGGTTTGTTCAGCTGTGGCTGCAGACACCACAGTGGGGCTGATGGCAGCAGGGTTGGCTCTGTGCCACCCGACTTCCCCTGCCCGTCCCCAGCCCCAGGTTTGTTGTTTGCAGGAGCTGAGCGGGTGCTGCTGTCGCTGCCTCCTCTGCTCGGGCACCTCAGCTCCCCCCAGCCCTCGGCCTTCTTGGAGCTTTTGTGGCTGTCACCAAACCATTCCTGGCACAGGAGGTGCCCTGGTGGCATCCAGAGTGTTTGAATTTCTTTTCCTGTGGGCCACAGAGCTTTCAAGACAGCAAAAATGCAGCAGAAGGCAGAGCTGGGCTCCAGTGCCGCTGAGTTCCAGTGCTGCTGGGTTCCAGTGCCTCCTGCCTGTGAGGTCACCACTGGCCCAGTTAACACCAGTTGCATGCAGGCAGGTCTTAGCAGCCACTTTGTCTTTCAAGGAAGATCCTTATCTGAGGAAGTGGGTTCTCCACCAGCTATTCTGTGTATCACACAGAAGTGTGCTCTTGCCTGTGTGTGTAAAGTCAACTGGACTTGGATGCAACCCCAGTCACTGATCCAAGTCCAGGGGCATCTTTTGGAGTGTTGTTGGGTCTGGGTTTTTTTTGGGACAGCCAGAAAGATCCCTACCTTCCAAATTTTTTTCCATCTTCTTCAGAAGTAAAATGGCTTTAGGCAGAAAAAGCTGCCTAGAATTAAGTGGTCCTGACTCCACTTGAATTCAGAAGAACCCCCAAATATCTGCACAAGTCCTGCTGAAGCTACAGTGTTTGCTGTAAAAAATCTTGTGAGCAACCTCTCACACTGATTAGGTGGGATAACCATCATAGTTATTTTCCCAGATATTGTTTCCCTTAAAAAAATCCCAATTTTATGTTTTTAGACTGGAAATCTCCGAACCCAAACCTTGGAAATTTTTCTTTGATGAATTTGCTGTGGTGCTCATGGTTCCCTTGTTTCTGCCCAGCAGAGGGTGGGTCTTGAGAGTCCTAAGTCAGTCCAGCAGCCCAGGAACGTGGGATTCGCCTGGCACCTCAGGCCAGAACGTGGGCAACCCCACGTTTTTTGTGCTGAGAGGAAATGGAGGCCCACAGAAAATGTGTCATTTAGGAAGCCAGGCTGACATCCTGAGTTCAGCGAATCAGCAAGTCACTCCATCTGACCTCCAAAGGAAAGGCTTTGCTCTCCTTTCAGAGCTGAACCATCTCGTGTTCTTGGACCTTCCTACAGAGCTGAAGGTCACAGCCTGGAGACATCCCAGCCCTCTGAGGGACACAATTCACACCAACCCTTCCCAGGGGCAGCTTCCACTCCCTCCCTTACTCTAATTAAAGCTGAAAAAGGGAGGGGATGTTTCTGAAAGGTTGTGAATCCAGCAAGGAAAAGTTGCTGGAAAGGTTGAACAGTGTGAGCTCTTTCCAGGAGGCAGCATTGGCAGTGTGGGGTAACAACTCTCATTTCTGATGTTTAATGGAGCCCCTGGGAGAGGTTGATCCCAAGATTTTTACAGCAAACACTGTAACTTCAGCAGGACTTGTGTAGATGTTTGAGGGTTCCTCCTTAGTCAGGCCCACTTAAATTCTAGGCCACTTCAGCTTATTTGGGTTTGTTGCGTGATCTGAGATCAGAGACAGAAAAGTGCTGATTTCTGTAGATGCACTGCCCTGACTCTCTAAGTGGGTTAACTTCAGGCTGAAGGGGATTCTCATGTCACCCAATAGACTCCTAATTATTGCCATTTTTTGTGATGGTACCATGAGCCTGGTGATTCCTGTTTTGCTCTTGGATTCTTGTGCAATGGGAGGGTTCCATGAGCTGCACTTTTCTAAGTTTTCAGAATTTCTGTTTCCCTCCCTGGTTATGGAAGAATTTACAAAACAAACCCCCAAAACAATGACTGGGGGACGGTGGGGACAAAGCAGTAATTTCTTATTTTTAAAGGCTCATAATAGGGACTGTGTCCTGTGAATTTTGAGCATGAGGGGCTCAGCACACACAACTTTCAGTTGTTTGTCTGTCTCTCTGTGTGCTGAGAGTGACCCACTGCTGCCCACACAACACTGGTATCTTTTGAATGCTCAGTGGATCACGCAGTAGGTGAGTCTGTTGCTGCCTTTGTTTTGGAGGTTACTCCACTAATTCACATTAAAAGAGTGTGTGCTTTTAGTCTGGGAGGTTCCTCCTTCGGTTTCTGCCCTGCCAGTCATAAAGGCAGCTGTGTTATGTGTGGTTAACTGAGCTCCAGCAAGAACATGCAGACCTTGGCAGATGCACTTTGAATCACCAGGGCTGTGCCAAAGCCATCAGAGCCCAGCTTGCTTTGTGTAGGAAACCTGAGCACATCAACCCAAGGAAGTGCATGATCAAAACTTTTTGTCAACAGTTGGAGTTTTAGCAGGGGAAAAAAAAAAAAAAGGATGACCATTTCCTGTTTTTAAGCATTTCTAGAAATGCATAGTTTGGTAAAGCACCAGTCCTACACTTCCCACAAAATAAACAAAAAGTGTAAAGTAATGCATTTTTTCCCGCACCACGAACACCCATAACTCTGACCTGCACTGGCTGCTCCTCCTTCAGCAGTAACCTCCTTCAGCAGTAACCTCAAAACACACACAAACCCCGTGAAAGGAGATGTCAGTGCAGAAATGCTGCCCACTGCACATCCCCGGGCTGAGCCGGGAGCAGCAAGTGCACGACCTGCAGCTGGAGGCGCTTCCCTGAGCAGGGAGGGGACAGAGCAGCCCCTTCCCCGTTTGCAGAAGTGAACCCGAGTGCCGGTGCCACCCCGGGCGAGCACAGGCAGCAAAGCAAAGCCAAGCCAGGCCAGCCCTGCTTTGCATAGGGGTTGGTGGCCCCCGGGGGCTCTGATTCAACCTGCGATCCTGGCAGATGGTGGTTGCAGACAGCGCGGGGCAGCTGCGGCCCTGCAGGTGCTCACCAGCTCAAAGGAGAACTGCAGAGGAGTTGCTGGTTTAGTCACAGCGCTGAGGGCCTGTTTTGTCTCTCCCCAGGAGGCTCTGTCGGTGGTGAGCGACGACCAGTCCCTGTTCGACTCCTCGTACGGCGCTGCCCCCCAGCTCCCCAAGGCAGACATGACGGCCTCAGGGAACCCCGACTACGGCCAACCCCACAAAATCAACCCCCTGCCCCCGCAGCAGGAGTGGATCAACCAGCCCGTCAGGGTCAGTGTCAAAAGGGAGTATGACCACATGAACGGATCCAGGTAAGAGCCTTCCCACACCTACTGCTGATTGTAAATCACAGAATGTCCTGGCTTGGAAGGGACCCACAGGGACCAACTTCTCAGTCCAAACTCCACATGAAAGCACAGCATGGACCATCCATTCCTGCTCCTGTCCTGCCTATCAACAATCCCCCTCTCTGGGTAGGACCACTGTAGGACCATACCCCCCTGCCCCTGCAGTTCTCTCGTTGTGACTCGTTTTTTAATGACCAGAGCATCCCACTCTGGCAGTTCTTCAGGATGGATCCCATCAAACACTGGGATCCCAGTCCCCACAGACCCTGCCCAGAGCAGGGCAGGACACTGCCAGGGCAGAGCTCACGCTGCAAATGCTGCTGTAACCCACACATCCCGTCACCTAGTTCAGCATCCCACGGATGTGCCGTGGTCCAAGGGCTCACTGAGGTGGTCAGACCATAATAGTTGGGGTTTGTACCATGCTCCAGAGTGAAGCAGTGACAGCTGCACTCCTGGACTGTCAGGGCTGCACTGGAGGGCCCTTTTTACTGCATCTGAACTCTATTCCTGCTCCACCAGGGCAGAAGCAACCCTGTGAAACTGGAGAGCTGTTCGATGGAGAAGGGAAAAAGAGGAGACGAGGTCCTTTAGGGCAGAGTATGAGGTGTAACAACACAAAAGTCCTGCACCCATGTCTTCTGTGTGGATATCGGTGACCACTGGTGACACAGAGTCCAGGAGAGGTTGGAGCAGAGTTTTAACACCACGGGGTCACTGGTTGTGGTGTAACCTCTCCAGCTCACAGCCAAAAGAGTAACAGGCCATTCCCCAGTCATTTGTAGTTAGAGCTGGAAGAGGTGAATCATTTCCTTGTTCAATGACAAATTGAATGACTTGAAAACATTTAATTAGCACAGCTCAGGTTGCCTCTTTTAAAACCATTACTTAAAATCCAAAGCTTAGAAACAAATCCCACCTTCTTGCACGTAATCTTTAGGTGTAAAAATTTCATTTTTTTTTTCAGTTTTAAATACATACAATATAGATAAACTTTTATTTTTTTAGCATAGGGTTTTAGAGCTCATATTAATTTTAAATTTTATTTTAATTTCAAAGTCACAAACACCTCTAGAGTAGAGTGTTAATAAACCCTCCAGGGTTTTTCTGCTCTAGGGTTACTTAAGCAGCACATTTTCCTGGTTTCTGAGAACAGAGTTGGAAACAGAAAGCAGCCTTGCACTTTCAGACTTCTGCAGTGAGATGATGGTGTTAAAGACATCAAACAGCAACCTGTTTTTGTTTCCTCGTAAGAGTACAGTAGATGCTGATTTTACTCTCAGATAAAGGTCTCTGCAGCAGTTGCTCTCTCAAGGTGATTATTTGTGGGCTGAACTCGACCTTGCCCTGGTTGTACCTCAGGATCATTTCTCAACTTCACAAAATCTACGTGGATTTTTGCACTGGTGCTTCCAGTCTCAGAACTGAGGCTGAAACGTGGGGAAACGAGTTATTTCCTCAGAGACACCATCCCTGGATAACACAGAGACAAGGATGGATCTTGAAAGCACCAGCTGGGGTTTCTTGATGGTCATGGGTTCACCTTTGGCTCCCAGGGCTGGTTTTCTTAGGAAGAGGAAGCCCTTTGTAGCATCGCCAGGCTGCCCACGGCAAGGCCAGGCTGGATGGGGCTCTGAGGAACCTGGGACAGTGGAAGGTGTCCCTGCCCACGGCAGGGGTGGGATGAAATGGGCTTGAAGGTCCCTTCCAACCCAAACCATTCTGGAATTCTCTGACTGCATCAGTTGCTCACACCCCCAGTGTCAGATGCACACTCACAGTGTTTCCTCCCATCACACTTGTCTGTCTCACTCAGGAAATTTTGGAAGGCCAAGGGAACAAGCAGTGCTGTCGCATCCACAGGCATCATATATTTGTGCTCCTCAGCCCCTGGACAGATTCTGAGTGTGGGCACTTGTATCCCCAAATTGTCTGTGCATTGCATTCCCTACCTGGGCTGTCCTTCCCTTGGGACCCTTCTGTGCCAATGTCCTCATCTGCTCAGGAAAAAGGGAAATAATCTGCTTGGACAAAGGGATTCATTACCAGCTGGAAGAGCCCTGGGAGCCCCAGAGAAAGGCCCTCCAGGAGTGTGGAGGTTCTGGGCAAAAAGGAAATCCTTCCTTATGGGCTTGCTTGAGACTACAAGGTTCTCGGGCAGAAAATAAGTGTCCTCAGTGTCTCTAAAGGAGGAGTGAGAACCTCCCAAGCTGTCAGACAAAAAGAAAAGGCTGTTTTGCATGTCAGGACCAAGCACTAGTTTCCAAGCAGTAGGTTCCAGCCTTACCTTTTGATAACTTGTAAGCACAAGAGCTCCAACCCACCCATGACACGAGAACAGTCCCTTGGCTTCTCCAGCCTCTCCTCCTGTACAGGGCTAAAAATGTAACGTCCTTTCTTCTTGTGTGCATCACAGTCCATGGGGTTGGACTGGGCCACTCCTCTGGCAAAACCAACACATGTGGGAGTGACAAACACCAATCCCAACACAAACTCACTCCAGCTGCAGGTGGATCCCAACCCCTGTCCCCCTCCCTCTGTCCCTGCCTCTCCTGCTCTCTCTTGTTTCTCAAGGACACTCTGCCACCGAGTTCCAGCTGCCTCTCACAGGAGCAGCCTTTGTTCTGCCTTTATTCTGCCTCTATTCTGCCTTTATTCTGCCTTTCACCTGTGCTGTGTGGAGAGGGGGGTGTGTACTCAGGGACAAAGCTGCAGGGAGCTGCCAGGGGAGGAGCTGGGGACTGCAGGGGACAGTGCCCAGCTTTGCTTCTCTCTCTTGGAGACCAGCAGCAGGTCTGGGGGTGTGATGAGCTGGGCTGGTCCTCAGCAGGGTGGGAGAAGGGGTCTTTGAGGAACCTCTCCAACTTGTTTAGCAGAGCCCTCCAAGTCCTCCAAGAAACCCCAACCACCTCTGTACCCCACATCAGATTGTCCTGGTTTGCTCCCAAATGGAAAGAATCTCCCAGATAACTCAATTCCAACTGTGTGCAGGGAATGCCCGGGCAGGGATCTGTGTTTTAGGAGAGAAGATGGGACTTCTGTGTAATTGCAAGATTTAGACAGAAATTTTGTGATCATTTCCAGGATTATCAGACCCAGATGCAGGTTATGGCTTCAAACTCTGCTCTTGCCTTCACAGACAGCAGCTTGCTCAGAGTAAAACCCAGGGCTACGTTTAATTATATTTTAAAAAAACCCAAAATAAACAAACAAAAAATCTTTCACATCTTAAATTTCAGTGAATGAAGGAGAAGGATTATTTAGGAAAATGTTGGATGAAGTTTAACCCCATTTACAGTCCACATTTATAACAGATTTTTTTGCTTATGTTTTACATAAATTCCAAATGCAAAGAGTGAACCAAGCTAAAGAAATTCCAGATCCTGACTGTATTTACTGAGTTACTACAGATCTGCATTTGTAGCTAAATTCAGGGAGTGATTTTTAAAAAGATGTTACAAAATTTGTCTGATCTTCAAATGTGAAAGAATGTTCCAACATGCTGATGTGGGCAGGGATGTGGGAAAACTTCACTGGGCAATTCCAGGATTTTGTCCAGCTAAAATAATGAAGTCGGTGCTTTGAAAAGGCTTTGGAGACATTCTTTAGAGACATCCCAGAGGAGCTGTGGCTGCCCCATCCCTGGAAGTGTCCAAGGCCAGGTTGGAGGGGGCTTGGAGCAACCTGGGACAGTGGAAGGTGTCCCTGCCCATGGCAGGGGGTGGAATGGATGGGCTTGAATGTCTCTCCCAACCCAAACCACTCTGGGGTCCTGTGATTTTATATTTCTCTTGCTTTAGAACATTGAAATATGTTCTGAAGGTCTCCAAGTTCAGCGACCTCAGAGGGGTTTTGTGCCACAACAATTGTGTCAAACAAACCGAAGGACCATCCGTGGTGTCCGCAGGAATCAGCTCCCCTCGGAGCAGCGTGTGAGCCCTCTAGTGGGATCCGGGGGTGCATCCCCCTCGGGTTTGTACGGACCTGCCTGGGATAAACAACCGGAATTTTCCCCACTTTCTGCGCCTGACCCTTCTTTCTGCAGCCTCACAGTGTCTGTCAGTGTGACTCCCCTCCCGAGGCCTTCTCAGGAGCAGGGGTAAAGTGCAGGTGGATGCAGGTTTGGAGGAGCTGACTCTGCTCCCGGCCTGTCAGAGGGAACCACGAGCAGAATCCCAGTATGTCTGTGCTTCCTGCCTTCACTGCACACCAAAAAATAAACTAAAATCTAATTTCAAGTGTAACTATGAAAGCTGAGATGACCAAATGGGGCTTTGCACAAAAAAGTGGCAAATTCAAAAAGAAAAGAAGGGGGGAAAAATGGAGGCATGAAAGGATAGGAAGAGAGGGTTAGAAAGGAGGAAATATCCCCCTGACCACAGCTGAGTCAGCGTCAGAAATTCCTGAAATCCCTTATTTTGTTCCTCGGAATGGAAGCCAAAGGTGATTCCTAGACAGAGCCCTGGGACAGTAATTGTTTTGTTTCCAGGTGTCTGGAACCCGGGCTGAAGCTGTGCAGAGGGTTTCTTAGTCAGTGCCAGGAGAGCTGCTTTCCCAAACACCACACTCTTGGCATCCCCAGAGACTGCCACTGGAGCTGCTGGAACGAGGAGCCTTTGGACAGACAGTGGGAATGGGTTCTGCTTCATATTCCTTGGCCTCTGTCACTGCCACAGGGATGTTGTGAAAGCAGCCTGTATCCATTCACCTGGGTAGATCCACGTTTTCTGGCCAGAGCCTGAGCAAATCCAACCTGCAGAACCACATGAAAGTCTGGAAAAACCAAGGATTAATCTGGAATCTGCAATCCCCTCCCACAAACATTTTCAAATAAGGAGGAAATCTTTATCTAAATTCAAGCCTGCCTGTGGGCAGTGCATGAGCTAAGGAAGGGGTGATATTCCATGGATACACCATTCCTGGCTCACAGCTCCTGCTCTCATCAGATACCATTGTTGTTCCCACACTGTGTGGCCACAGCTACACCCACCTTCTGCTGGGATCAATCCCACTGAGGCTGGGGCAGGACAGGAGCAGCCATCCTGGAGTGCAGAGAGGGTTCAGTCTGGCACTGCTGATTTCCCAGGAAAAGGCTCTCTTTGGATCTGGTAGGAAATGTCAGGATACACAGGACACAAAATTAAGGATCTTCTCCCGTTGCTGTCACTAAAGATTTCCTGGTATTTTCTTAAGGACAGATCAGTCTCCTGCCCAGGGAAGTTTGGGTAATGTTGTTCCCAGTTATGCCTGTCCCATGGACTGGGATCCAACCAGCCTGAAAAGTTCCTCAGAGGGAAGGGAGGCAGCCCCACGGACACAATCCTGGCAGGTACACGGAGCACATTCTGTGTCCTGCAGGATTCATGGAGCAGCTTCTCCTCCCACAGTGGTTGGTGGGGGCACCTCAGTCCCTTCAACTTCAGATCTTTTCTGATTTTTTCAGGTTGTCTGGGTTTGGCTGCTGAGACTCACAGAGCAAGGAGGGGGTAGAGAGGGTCCAAACTGCCAAACCAAGAGTGTGTGATGTGAAAACATCATCCCCAAACCACGGAGGAGATGTGACAGCACCGGGGTCACTGCTGTCCCTGTGCTGGGGGGGTCATGTGAACATGCTGAGCAGAGAGAGCAGAGACAGCCAAGGGCTCTGTGGTCTGTTCCTGAGGGTCATTTCATGCCAGCAGAAAGCAGGGATAAACTGTTTAGAAGATGTTATTATCCAAGAGTCTGGATATCAGAGAATCATAGAATCCCAGGATGGTTTGGGATAGAAGGGACCTTAAAGACCATCTTGTTCTACCCCCTACCATGGGCAGGGACACCTTCCACCAGCCCAGGTTGCTCCAAGCCCCGTCCAACCTGGCCTTAGACACTTCCAGGGATCCAGGGGCAGCCACAGCTTCTCTGGGCAACCTGTGCCAGGGCCTCCCCACCCTCCCAGCCAGGAATTCCTTCCCAATATCCCATCCAAACCTGCCCTCTGGCAGTGGAAAGCCATTCCCTGTGTCCTGTCCCTCCATTCCTTGTCCAAAGCTCCTCTCTGGGAGCCCCTTTAGGCCCTGGAAGGGGCTCTCAGGTCTCCCTGGAGCCTTCTCTCCTCCAGGTGAACCCCCCCAGCTCTCCCAGCCTGGCTCCAGAGCAGAGGGGCTCCAGCCCTTGGATTTACTCCAACAGCTCCACGTCCTACTAATGTTGGGAGAGCCTGAGTTGGACACAGTACTGCAGGTGGGGTCTATGGTGGAACAGTATCCTAGGGGTCTGTATGAGCATTACCCATGTTATTATTTCACCATAAATAGTGTGTGTCTCAGCTGCAGGGGTTATTTTTCCTGGATAATTTTAACCCAGAGCAGGGCAGTGAGGGTGACCACTGCAGAAGGACCTGAGGCAGCAGGGAGCCCCTGGGATGTGCTGAAAGCAGGGAACTGTGGTGCCTGAAGGAGGGAGAATTCATCCCAAAGGCAGGTGGGAATCCACACGTGGGGCTGTGTGTCCAGCTCTGCCCCAGCCCTGGGCTGCCCACCCCACCCACACGAGCTGCTGGGCTCCAGGCAGGGCAGGAGGAGGTTGGTCCCCTCCCAGGGCCAGTCTGACACCCTGGAACATGGATGCTCTCCCGAGTCTTCCCAGGACAGGCCGTTCCTCAGCAGAGAATCAGATCCTTTGTGCTGCCTCGGGGTTTTTTCTCTGCCAGCATAGGCAGCATTTAACACCTGACACAGAGCATTTCAGCAGAGTCTGAGCCATGAGCACATTCCCTGTGAAAACCCGTGGCCCTGCAGTTGCTCAGCCTCTCCTCACTGCCACGGGGACATTAAACCTTCAGCAGTTCCCTCTCCGAAGGCAGATTTTGGTTCCCTGCCTGGAAAAACAGTAGGCGAAATAGTAAAACCTTAAATTCGAACATGTGTAACTTATACATCTTATTTCCATTTTCAAGCAACATTCTCTTAGTAAGACATGAGGAAAAAATTACCATCTGCCTCAGAATATCTCGGTGGAGCATTTATCTCCCAGCCACGATAACCAAAGCTCAGTAATTTCTCCCTCCCCCCCCAGTTCAGGTTGAGAGACAAATTTGTTTAGTGTCCTGACTGGGAAGCCTTGCCAGCTGAACTCAGAGGGTGGGATTTGCTGCACTGTCATAGTTCTTACCCTGCAGCAAAAGGTTTCCTCCCAAACCACTTGGCTTCTGGCAGAGAAGGAGGATGGCTGTGGGATTAAACCCGTGGCCTCAACTGCCCTGGATGTGGGCTCTGGGATTGCTTTGTGAAGAGATTGGGCACGAGTTCACCCTTTGGGAAGGTGAGGGCAATAATGTGCCCTTCCCTGGGAGGTTCCTCAGAGCTGGGATGTTCTCTGTGTGTGTGGCAGGCTCTGGGCTGATGTTTGAAGTGACTAAAAGTGTGAATTACTATTACAGCTGGATAAAAACACAATCCGTGCTCCCATCTGTGGTTGGAGGCTCACAATTGTCCCAGAGCAACCCAGAGACTTGCCAAGGCTCTGCAGGCAGACCAGGGCTCAGCACAGAGCCACCTGAGCTGCTGAGTGTTCCCTCCTCATCACCCCATCACCTCCAAGTCAAACTGGGGCTGGAGCCTCTTTCCCAAACCGTTGCTGTGCTCTGGAGTTCCTGACTCGGGCCAAAGGCACCCAAGATTTCCAGATTTCCTCTCCAGGACTGGGGCACTGTTAAGCACAGAATCATAGAATCACAGAATCACAGAATACTAGAATCCCAGAATTATAGAATCACAGAATCATAGAATTGCAGAATCCCGGAATCAGAGAATTAGAGAATCCCAGAATAATAAAATCACAAAATCACAGGATCCCAGAATCACAGAATCACAGAATTCCAGAATCCCAGAATCAGAGAATCAGAGAATCACAGAATCACAGAATCCCAGAATCATAGAATCACAAAATCCCACAATGAGAGAAACTCAGAATCCCAGAATCCCAGAATGGCAGAATCATAGAATCATAGAATCCCAGAATCATAGAATCTCCTGGTTTGGAAGGGATCCATCAGGATCATCGAGTCCAACTCCTGGCCCGGCACAGAACACCCCACCAATCCCCCCATGTGCTGAGAGCCTTGTCCAAACACTCCTTGAGCTCAGACTAAGAACAGACAAGATCAGTTGTGTTCAGCCCTGTGGAAATAAGGCTCTTCCTGCTAATATTGAGTATTGTGCTGTGACTCCCCTGTCCCTTTGGTTGGTATCTTGAGTTCCATGTTAATGCCACGAAGGGAGTGTCCCTATGTCCATGTAGAGCTCTGCAGAAGTGCCTCAGGACATGGGATGGGCAGTGTCAGGGGACAGGCTCCGCGGAACAGGAAGGTTGTTTTAACACCTGGAAGAGCACCAAAGGGCTCCCAGGAGCACCCAGCTGTACCTGCAGGGTTGCTAAAATGCACTGAGCAACAAAGGATGGAGGGCAGTGGAGGTGTGACCAACAGGCCCATGTGACAGGCATGTGCTCTTTATGTAGTTTGGGAATTTCGGTATTCCAGAGGTATTGAGTATGGCCTGCAAGCAACCACTGCCTTGTCTGGAAGTCATTCCTCTTGGATTCTGCAGCTCTCTCTCCTCTAACTGGTTTCATTATCAGAGATCCCCCAGTGACACTTGTCGTTCATAGATCACCCTGTAGATCCCATGACAGGTTAGGAATGGCCTCTCCCACCCTATAGATCCTGGGACAGGTCAGGAATGGCCTCTCCCACCCTATAGATCCTGGGACAGGTCAGGAATGGCCTCTCTCACACGGAAGAAACTCCTGTTAACGTTCCACCTCTGGGGTCACTGCCATGTGTGTAACCCACCCCCTGCAGGGCTGGCAGGGCACAGTGATGGTAACTCAGCTCTTTCCTTTCCCATTCCAGGGAGTCCCCCGTGGACTGCAGCGTGAACAAATGTGGCAAGCTCGTGGGAGCAGGGACAGAGTCCAACCCCATGAGCTACAGCACCTACATGGATGAGAAGAACGGGCCTCCCCCCAACATGACCACCAACGAGAGGAGAGTCATCGTCCCAGCAGGTACCACCAACCCCTTTGGGTCCTGTCTGCTTGCACTGAATCAGGACAACAAGCAGACAATTAGTGCTGCTTCTTTTTTTTTCCCCTCCATTTTTTTCCCCTGGAAAGAATTGTTTTGGTGTGTTGAACCAAATCCATCTCCCGTCATGTGTTAGAGGAGAATCTGCTTCCTGGGACACACAGAGGATGACTAAAGAGCACAGTTCATAGGCAAGACTAAGCATGAAGTGGGTCCAAATCATAACTCCCATGATGCTCCCCGGATCCAGATGCACTTTCATGTCATATTGATTGACTCAAAATGAGCTACTTTGTTTTCATTTTTTTGTTAGAAGTAGAAACCCAGAAAAATTATATTTTGCAGGAACTGCATTATCCTTCCAAAAACTGTAACACAGAAACATTCCTGTCCAGCTCTGTTTGCATTTGATATCCACATCTGCTCTCTGGAATTGGCAGGATGAATTGGATGCATTTGGATAGTCAAGGGTGAGCTGCTAGGGAGGCAACCGGTGAAGGCTGAACCTGGAATGAGGAGCCTTTTGCCCTGCAAAGTTTATAAACTCCAGCCATACAAACAGGCAAGCCCAGGAACTTTCCAGCCAAGGAGCCAAGCGCTGGCCCAGTTTCTGTCCCAGAACTTGCTCTGATTTGGAGGGTTTCACCCAGGGCAGGGAGGGTTGCCCTGAGGTTGTGCCCAACCCAGTAGACAAACTGCTGGCAGGACGAAACGCGCTCGAGGAATTCAGCTCTGCTCTCTGACCATGGCTTGGCCATGAGCAGATGACAATTCTCAAGCATTTGGTTGCCATTTAGGATGAAAAGGAAAAGCCAGTGAAAGACCGACAGCCAATCTCCAAGCCCCGTGGAAGCTGTCCTTGGGCACTGCTCTGAGGGACTGGCTGAGCTGTTTGGGGACAGCCCCGGGGCCATTTGCAGTGTCAGCACTGCCCAACCAGTCCTTGTGTTATCAGAGGTGCTCAGCATCCATCCTGCTCCCCACCATGCTGTTTAGGCATGTTTAAAAACACCAAGGGTGAGCTAAAGTTTAGCATTGTTGAAAGAGGGGAAATTTTAGTGCCCTCGGTGGAAGAAAAGGTTTCAAATCTTCTCTTAGAAGGGAAGTGAAGGAAGGGACTTTTTCTCCCCATGGTGAGCATCCACAACTCAAAGCCTTGAGAAACTTGTGAAATAGCAGTGATTTACCAGACTTTGGAAGACAATAGTGAACATCATCCCAGACCTCTGGCTGCAGGACATGAGAAGACTCATCCAAGAAAGGCATTTGGAAATTTTAATATAATCCAGAATTGAGATTTATAGTGCATTAGGGTGAAGATAAGGAAGAATAATGTCACATTAGGCTTACAATAGTAGTAATAACAAACTCCAAGCCATGTTTCAAGAAGGCAGTTTTTCAGAGACCATTCAATGTCTTTTACAGTGTTTAAAGGGAGGCCACAAATTCACTCTGCCCTCTAGATGTTGTGTGTTTTTGCAAAACTCAAGACAAATAAGTCTTTCAATTAAAAAAAAAAAAAGGAATCCTCCCTTGAATACTTCCATTGTAAAATTTGCAGCCTTTTGCCAGTGCTTAGAAAGCAGAATTTAAATTAACTTTGCCAAGACATGAAGGAAATCCATGTGTTGTTCCCAAAGCAGACTTGCAAAGGTAGAGAGTTTTAAATTCCATGTTTAGAATTGAGCTTTAAGCAACCCAGGTTTACTGGAGCCTCAGTGGGGAAATGTCACAGTTATCAGTTCAGTGTTCCATGGTCCCATTTCTCCATTTCATGCTGTTATTGTGGAACTGGAGTGCCCAGGAATGCACCAGGCAGAGGCACTGCCTGACCTTGTGTGCCCAGGGATCCCCACACCCTGAGCACACACAGTTTACAGCCCTGGCCCAAGGAATTATTTGATAAAGTTATTTTATAAATCTGTGGCAGAGGCATTTCTTGTCCCTGCCCAGAGCACACCCTGTGTCCTTCTGATCCATGTTCTCTGCTCCTCGGGACCTGAGGCGTTTGAGGTTTGTCTTGGAGCACTGGCCCAGCTGTTAATGACACACCAAACATCTCCAAAGTTTCAACTTCACTTTGCAATCCTCTCCAGCTGCAACAGAACATGAATTTGCAGCTTAAATTTTGAAATGGGCTTCGTGGGGAGCAGCAGCACAGGAAACATCTGAAAAGGCAGATATGCTCTGCAATGACTCTGTGAAATGGTATCGTGGCACAAGCCTTGCTGGGGCCTTCTGAGCTCAGGCTCTTTGCAAAACTCAAAGGCTGATTTCTTTTTTTAACTCCCTCCCCATGGGCTCTGAGTCTCCAGCCGGGTTCAATCTCTCTCCTACGTCACCACCAGCAATAAAGATTCCCCAGCTGGGGCTCTGCTGACAGTCCCTAATGATGCAGAAGACGGGATAGAATCCACATTGCCCTCCGAGAGCTGGAGGCTTTTCCAGGAGGTGGAATTGTGTTCCTGTCAGCAGGGTGAAGGCTGTGACTCACAGCCATGGCAGCCTGCTCTGCTTAAGCAATAAGAGGGTTTTTTCAGAGTCCCTTTGCTGACCATAAATCCCCCCATCCTCCTTTCAAATGTCAGCTCTGGGGACCTCCTGGTGCACTTGTGAGGGATGGTGGGACTGCAGAGCCCTGATGTCACTGCAGAGCCACTGCTGGGACAGGCATCCCCTCTCAAAGGGATGAGTTGCCTTTGGGAAGCTTTTTTCCAGGGGAAAAGTCCCAGTCCAATGTCACCAGTGTTGTTCCCAAGCAGAAGAATAAGATCTGGGCAGGTGGGAGGCAGTGCAGTGACCCTGCCAGTGTATCAAGCACAGAGCTTGCTCATCTTCCAAAACACGTCGGGATCAGCAAATTCCATGTATTTGGCTGTGGGAGCAGTGGTTACTGCTTTGACTGGGTTGCAGTGAGTGCTGGAGGCTCGTGTGTAACCACCCCTTGTGCTTCCCTGGCAGATCCCACCCTCTGGACCCAGGACCACGTGCGCCAGTGGCTGGAATGGGCTATCAAGGAGTACGGATTGATGGAGATCGACACCACCATCTTCCAGAACATGGATGGCAAAGAGCTCTGCAAGATGAACAAGGACGACTTCCTCAGAACCACCTCCCTCTACAACACAGAAGTTCTGCTGTCTCACCTCAGTTACCTCAGGGAAAGTGAGTATTGCCCTGGCTCAGCCCTGCCCTGACACGCTGGGAGGAGGAGCTGAAGTGGGTGTTGCACTTCTAGGGATCTTCCTGCAGGATGACGAGGAGGGAAGGGGAGGGAAAATGAAAAGAGAAACACAAGCAGAGACAGCAAACATGGAAACAAGGAATAAAAAGTGGGTTGGAAAGCTCAGATTAACTCAGATGGAGTTCCTGGTGCTACCAGGGAGGTGAAGAACTGAGCAGGACAATGAGATCAGTTAGTTCTACAGATTATAAAGACATCTGTGGCTACGTGATATAAATACATATATTTGCTGTAGAGATCAAACCCAACATTAACTGATGTGGCACAGGCAAATTATCCCCAGATTTGCATCTGGAGGGCTGTGCCCTTTCCCTCAGGCTTCGGGTGAAACTTCTTCAAAACAGGACCCACAACTGGCCTGAGCTGGAGATTTCCCGTGTTCCTGGAGGCCCAGGTTGGTTGGAAAGAGGAAAAAAATCCAAGAGTGACTCCCCAGATGTAAAGGTGCTGAAGCAGACACCATGCAAATGATCCAAACCTCACAAAAAACCTGTGGAAGCTCTTCATTGCTCCTCTCTGTCCCACAGTAGAGCCTGGGATGGACCCAACAGTCCTTTTTGCTGCAAACCAGGAGCTGTGAGCAGTCTGCTGAGCTACTTCTGGAACAGTATTATCTCAGCAGCCCAAACAAGAATGTCCCCCTTATGGATGGCACAGGCTCTCGAGGGAGTCTTAGTTTCAAACTCAGATTCCAATATTTCTGTGCAACCATCAGCATGTCCAGAGCTTCCAAATGTCTCCCCTTCATCTACTAAGGGAGCCAAAAGCATCTCCTTCCCTCACAAAGGTGTGCTAAGGATGACTGTGCTGGGATGAGGCCAGAGAACTGGAACTGAGCCCCACATGCTCCAGGGTTTTTTCAAGTGAAACAGCTTTTGTAGCAGTATGATTATTTAAGGACTCAAAAATCAGGGGAAGGTGCCATAAATCAAGGGGGGAGCACAGGGAGAGAAAGAAAAAAGTCCATTTTCTCCACTAGAGAATCAAATTGTGATGGAAAGGCAGCTGAAGATGTCTCCTCTGGCCAGTGCAGGCAAGGATGACAGCGTTTATTGAGGGTGTTCCTTCAAAGCTGTGCAGTGCTGGTCTCTCCCTGCCTAAAATCAGTGGGAGCTTTAGAGATTACAGTGGCACAAGAGTTAGATCACAGATGGGTGCCTCTGTAAGCCCCACCTTTATTTTTTTTTTGAGAAGCTGAGCCAAGGAAATGATTCACAACAAATAAAAGCTGTTGGATTTGAACAGTTTTTGTCCCTTGTGGCTTCACAATAAAGTAATTTCCCATCCAAAAGAATTGGTGGATTCCATCCTGTTTCATCAGCAAAGAGCTGCTGGGTCACAGGACACTTTGGAAGGCAGGTTTGCACACAGGATTACACACTTTTCTGGGACAGGGAAGGCAGTGCTGTGAAGGCAGAGCTGCTTGGGGCAAACCTGCTGACTTTGGGCAAATCAGGTTCTTTGTAACCAGAAACGTGTCTAAATTCCCAAAGGATAAATCCTCAAGTGAGACACTTGAATTGCCTTATTGATAAGGCTGGAGAATGGACAGGGAGAGAGAGCTGTGTGGGTTTTGATCAGGTTCAAATTCACCAGGCCGAATTTGAAAGGCTTGGCAGAGGAGTTGGATTCCTCTCTTTCTTTAGCTCCACACGGCATCTCCAGTGCCTGCTGTCCTGACATTTGGGGTGTTCAGAGTCAGGATCAGGGGAATCACATTGTTGATCTCATGGCATAAGCCTGAAGACCTGGATTCAGTGGCCACCTTTCCCGTCTGCTGCTGCCCATTTGCTCAGGAACAAATTCCCAGTTGATCCCACCAAGCTTTAGATGCCTGAACTCTGGTCACACTCTGGTCTCCACTGACAGAACAGAAGCCTCAGGGCACGGTGACATGCAGGAAAACAGTCTCCTGGTTCACATCTTGCTTTAAATGCCTGAAATGAGGAGGAATAGTCAATAATCTTCTGCCTCAGTTCCTCTGGGCCTCAGTTTTACTTTCTGCAAAATGGGCCCAGTCCTCCTGCCTCCCATTGGTCTCATCCATGGACATGGGAAGCCTGTGGAGCAGGATTGTGCCTCCTGTCTCCCACGAGGGCTCGAGGGAGCCCTGCTGCATTTGCTGCAACAATGATCATAAAGTATAACATCCTGCCAGGGGAGTACCTACAGTGATTTCTGTGCTCTTGAGCCAGTGCAAAACCCCAGCAACTTTGCTGGATTCGGGCAAATCCTTTATTCCCTTTTCCCCTGGAAAGGAGGGTTCAATCCCAGTGCATGCCCAGCTTTTCTGATTAGAGATCTCTCTGTGCTCAGACATCATGGAGTGCTGTCCTTGCTAAAGCAGCTCCTGTGTGCCTGGGGCCGGGCAGCCTCCAGGAGCATTCCTTTCCCTGCAGCTGTTCCCAGGCTCACGACAGTCTGGACTGGGGATCGCTGTTAACTCCCTCCCGGAGTCACGCCTTCCAAAGGAGCTGATTGTTTTTCCAGCCTGGCTTCCAGCGGATGTTTAGTGCCGAGCTCTGAGCTCAGTGCCATGGGGAGATGGGCTGCTTTTTCACCACTTTTCCCCCTCTGGAAGGTTGGTTGTTCCAGAGACACCCAGCTCTGCTCCTGCTCAGGGTGGAGCATATGTGATGGCAACAAACACAGGAGAATTCGGGGGGGTTGCAGACCCACAGGCTCAATTACCTCTGCCCAGTCCCTCTCCTGAAAAGTGTTCATCCTCTCAAGGTGCAACACTGGGTATGTGAGGCCAGTGGGTCCTCAACTTTGGTGTTTGTTTTCCAAGAATCAAAGCTGCTCTGAACTTTCTGAGCCTGTTTGCTCTCCAGGCAGGGAGAGTCCTTCAAAATGAGCTTCCTCAGAAGGTTTTCAACATTTTACCCTCCTGATCAGGGTGAAAATGTTCTTAAAGCTGCCTATGAAGTACCTTATTTTGGCACATCTGAGTCCAGATAGAAAAGATAAACCAGTAACATCTGCAAGACCACAACAAAAGCTCAGTCTTAGTTTTGGAGATAGAAGGTTCAGGTGAGCTACTTAATATAGCCAAGACTAAACCAAACTCATATCAATCACCTTCAGTCTCCAGGCAGCACTTAGGTCTGAATCAGAATGGTGCAGTTGTTTCCTGTTTCCTTTGCTATTGAAGGAGTCAGGAATTCCGGTGGCTCTGATCTTTGGGAGATTTCAGATTCCAGCCCCAGTTCTGCAGCACTCTCCATTCTTTGGAGCCTCTCAAAGCATCCCAGTAGCTTTTTCAGGGAACTTACTGTCCATCCTCTCCAAACAATCATCTTTCTTTATGTGTTTTTCCCAGTTGTCTCTCCAAAATTGGGAAGCCATGCCTTGTTTTTCCTTCTCTTTGTTTATCCCCGCACACCTTGGGATTCCAGGCTGACTGATCTTTTTCAAACACGTTCTGCCTGGTGAATCTTCTCTGGGCAGCCAGTGGGAAGGGAGATTTAATGTTTCCATGCTCTGTTTGGGATGAAGATCAAAAGAAGCCTGAGCTGTCACCTCCCTGGTGATGGGGGTCAGTGTGTGGGGTCTACAAATAAAAAGAGCTTGAAGGGGAAAGAATGAGACTGTGGTGAGAAGCAGAAATCTGCCTGGTGGTTTCAAGCCATGTATTAATGCCAAAGAAAACTATCCTGCTAAATGCAGCAGAACCTGGGTTGTACCAGGAGCTGTGGAGGGAAGGCCACAGGGCTTTCAGAAAGGGAGGAGAAAAAAGACTTTTTGATTAAATAGACCCCAAGACTGTGAAACTGAGATGTTCCTGCACCTCAGAAGGATGAGCTACCTCGTGAGAGGGAAGGTTTTACAGGGAAAAACCTCTCCTGCTCTGGTTTTCAGTCCTTCTCCACCTTCCTTTGTAATTAATGCAAGGGAACTAAAAGAAAGGGAAAGGTAGGGGGAACCACAAGGTAAGTGTTTAATATTAATTATAGGAGACTGTATTGATAACACCAGAAAAATCTGCTCTAATCTCTGAGGTCACACACCCAGTGAGGGGCAATAAGAACAAACCCAAAATTCATCCCAGCCAAAGCTTTGCCCAGGGAGTGCGTGAGGGAGCAGCCTGGCCTCTGCCTGTCTGTCTGCTTCCCTCTGTCCTGAGCTGTCTGTGCCTTTCTCTCTTTTCCTCCTTCATTGAAACCCTTAATAGGAAACACATTTCCCTTTCTGTGGTGTTCCCACCAGAAACCTCAGACTGCCGGGCAAAGGTGAGAACTTTTAGCAATTAAACTGGGGGAGGCGCCGGCCCTTTCCAGTGGCTTGGGGTGCATTTTTTTGCCTAAAGTAGCTAGAAGTCGATCGCACCGGCTTGTTCGCGGCTATTCATCACCCCGCCCCCACCTCCTCCCGCCACCAGGCATTTGCAGCCTATTCAGTCATAGGAAAGCGTGTTCCCGAATTCCCCAGCACTGCCCTGTCTGGCAGGGCCGGGCTGAGCTGGGGGTTGCACTCAGGATTCCTTAATATACCCTGAAAAGCAGAGAGGGGTGAGCAGGAGTTTCCCCACAGATATTCAAGAAAGAAACGCCAAAGCCAGAAACCACCTGATGAGAACATGAGTTCTGTGGATGGGAACATGAGTTCTGTGGATGAGAACACCAGTTCTGTGGATGAGAACACCAGTTCTGTGGATGAGAACGTGAGTTCTGTGGATGAGAACACGAGTTCTGTGAATGAGAACACCAGTTCTGTGGATGAGAACACCAGTTCTGTGGATGGGAACACGAGTTCTGTGAATGAGAACACCAGTTCTGTGGATGAGAACACCAGTTCTGTGGATGGGAACACGAGTTCTGTGAATGAGAACACCAGTTCTGTGGATGAGAACACCAGTTCTGTGGATGGGAACACGAGTTCTGTGGATGAGAACGTGAGTTCTGTGCATGAGAACATGAGTTCTGTGGACAAAGCTGCTCCAACTCCTCCAGCAGCATCAAAAGGGCAGCAAACCTCTCTAAATACTGAAGCCAATCTTTGGCTGTCCCCGCTTTCCCAGCCAAGGTGCCCTTGGGATTCCTTTGAGCTCTTTACCTCCCACTTCACCGTGTTATCCCTCCTGGCCTTTCAAAACATCCCATCTTGCAGCACCTGGTAGAATCCACCCTCCAGGCTTTGTTTTACAGCCCCTTCTGCCTCTGTGTGAATGCTGCCTTGGCTCTGTTTGCATTTGGGGAAGGAAAGGAATCCATAGGAATGGAGGGCAGAGGGCCAGGAGGATCCAGCACCTGCAATGGCTCTCAGTTCTGGCAGCCTGATCCTCAGCTCCCACAGGAATGCAGGACACACTGGGATACTGAGGGGCAAGTGAGGTCAGGGCTAGTTGGGATCATGTGGATTAGAGGAATGTGGAGACTGCAGGGCCCAGTCCCAAGATCCTAATCTGGGTACTGTAGGACTCAGAGGTGTTCCTGGCCCTGCCACAGGCTCTGGGGTGCTCAGGCCAGCACAGACATTGGGATTCTGCATTGATTGTTATGTGGTGCTCAGGACTGAGCACCTTCCATGGGACAGAATCTCACTGCACAGGGGCTGGGGGGATCTGAAAAGCGGAAAGGCTCTGGAAAAGCACTTTTCACAGCAAGATTGGTGCCTGCTCCAGTTCCCATCGTGAGTCCCTACAAACAAGGACCTCTACCTTGTTAGGGATGTCACTGCCTGATGCAGCAGAAACTTTTCCAAGGAACTGGAGGAAAGATGAGCTTGGAAGATTATGTAAACACACATAACCAGAACAACCATGAAATGTGCATTACATGCTGACTTCTGAGAACTCACAGGATCTCTTCCTCTATTTCCAGGAGAGTTTCCAGGAGAACCAAAGTAAAATGCTCAGAAAACAACATTTCCACCCCAGACTGCAAAACAGAGACCCTTCCAATGGGTTCTTTTTTTGTGCTGCTCTTGAATAGTTGTGTGTCAAGTGGGGCTGGATGGAAAGGCCACTCTGAACCAAGAAAACTTTCAAAATCCCCAGGGCATGGGAGATGCTGGAATACCAGTGAGGTTTGTGCAGCTGCTGGCCCCAGACCAAACATGTGACACTCTAAAAATGGCCAGGTCCTGACAGTGCAATTCATGGCTTTTCTACTGTATGTTCCTCAAACAGGAAATTTCTCTATCACAGCCAGAGAGAAAAAAGTTCCTTCCTTATCCTGCAATACAATCTGTGCCACAGTCACTTCTGGAGGCTCTGCTGGGATAGATAATGTACCTGGATAAATGGGCTGGACAAGCTCAGCTTTTATATCAGTTTTCAACAGGGGACATCAAGGTGCTCAGTGAAGGATACAAATGTCTTTATTTTGTGCAAGCAGAGAAACAGCAGCACGTGTGGGACATGCAGCTCCCAAGCTTTTAGAAGAATTCCATAGCAAATATGTGCCTAATTGGCTGAAAAATTTAGTCTTTGGGTCCCAATGACAGCATTTCCTCCCTGCCTTCATGGTTCCCCATGGCAGAGCACATTCAAGCTGCAATAACTCCTTTTCTTTTCCTCATAGGTAGCTCACTGCTGGTCTACAACACTCCATCCCACACAGAACCCTCCTCACGTCTTGCCACCAAAGAAGGTCAGTGTTTTGCATATGAATGTCCTGCCTCCCTGTGCTCTCATGATGGCTTTGACTGGGTTAAAACTAGACCTTTTATATAATAACCCTGGTGTGAAAATGTTCTGCTCTGCTCTGCCTGCACAGCATTTCACTAGAATAATTAAATAGAGAAAGTGGCAGTTTTCAGCCCAATTCCAATGGAAATCCCATCTCTGCTGGGCCAGCCAACACCGTGGCAGAAAAGGTGTGTCTGTCACTGTCACACTGTGTGCTGCTGAGCTGATGAACTGATGGCATAGTTTCTGCTCTTGACGTGAAACAGTTCCAAATCTCAGATGCACAGCCAGGACTGAGACACTGTTTGTCTCTGAGTTTGTAGTTTATCTGAGTTCATCTTCCCACCATAACGTCCATTCCTGACTAAAGGCCACTCAGGTATTCCAAACCCACCCAGGAATCTGGTTTCCAGCAGCAAGGAAGAACAAATGTATCTTTCTGACACTTCCATTTTGGAACATTTGGATTTTCTTTTTTCAAACCACCCCATTTTTTTTAATCTGTTAGAAATTCTGATGATGTAAACCTTGAAGTTTCAAAGTTAACACTCAGGAGGTTCCTTCAGGCTTTTGAGTTGGTTGTGTATCCTTCAGGCAGGTTATCTTCTGCAGCTCCAGTCCTGCTCCTTTTTCTTGTTTTTAAGGAAAAAGTGTATTCTCAGTCGTGCTAAAGTTGTGAGAGTTGGTGTGATGGGTGTGATCAGAGAATCCCAGACTGGTTTGAGTTGGAAGGGACCTCAAGGGTCATCTCATTCCACTGCCACGTGCAGGGACACACGTGGTGCTGCACAACCCCTGCCTACATAAGACAACAAGTCCCAATCGAATTGATAAAGGCCAAATAGGGTGAAAAAAGAGCAAAAATCTGTTCTTGTGCTCCATAACTCACTTGTAGGAGTTTATAACTCACTGTGTAGGACTAGGAGCCTTGGGCTTGGTCTTCCTTTGCCTTTGTGCAGCTACAGGAACGTTGGGCTTGTTCCCTACACTGTGTTCAGCTCCTCATTTGAAAAGTTTCTGGAACAAGTGTGCAGTGTCGTGTCTGTGAGATAACCCCCCTAGAACCAGCCTCCTCCTGTGCCCAATCTCCTCACCTCATATATAAACACCCTCGTGGGTGTTTATACACACATATATTTATAGACATATTTATTTTTATATATTCGTGTATAAATATTACATAAACAGATATTTATATATTTTATATAAACACATATATGATTTTCAAGAAAACTCATCTTCATGGATGAGCCACAAGTTTGCATTTCGAAGAATAGTGGGGAAAGGCAGAGGTTCTTTTATTTAAGCAGCTGGAGAGACAAAAGCTGCCATTTCCCTGAAAGGCTGCAGCAAACAGCTCCCACATTTAACAAGCTCCTGCATGGAGTGTCTGGCTCCCTCCTCGACTTGCTGCTCTCCCAGCCAGCCCTTCTTTCCCCTTGCATTTCATCTCCAACATCTGTCTTGGACCCTGCACATGACATCAGGGCTGGTTTTTCCAACAGCTCCTTTTGTGCAGCCTGTAAATATCCACTTGAGCTGTGTGTTCCCTGTTCTCTCTGCTGAGACAGGCACTGATTGATAAAACCTGGGATATTACAGAGACAAAGCCCTTCAGGCTCTGCTGGGACTGCCTTGCCACTGACAGTCTATTTAGAACTGATAAGAGCTGAGCCTGCTCCTGGGTGAATAAAGCACACACGTGCTCCTCCACAATTCCCCCTAAACACCCCCAACCCTCTGCTCTGTCTGTCTCAGGCCAGGTGGTTGCTAAAAATAAAGAGAAAAAAACACGATTTGTTTTTTTTTAATTAAAGAGAAATGCTCTGAATAAAATTGCACTTCTCTGAATTTCTTAAACCTTTTATCTCCATGACTTGGGCCTTGAGTCACTCAGGCTGAAAGAAATTTGAGGGGAGAAGAGTTCCTCCCCCTTTACTTTTACTGGCCCCCGGGGTGTCCCTTTAGTGCTGCCAGCAGAGGTTGGGTTGCTTTCTGTCAGCCTGGGGTTCTGAACTTCCCATGGTACTTTCATCCTGTGGCAATAAAGGACTGAGCACACCCACGGGGCAGCCAAATAAAAATTAAGAGCTACACAGAAATGCTGAAATCCCATCTATTCCTCTCCTGTTTCTTCCTTTCCTCGTTGTTCCTTCGATGTTGAATCTGCTGTGGGATCAACTGCCCCACTTCAACCCACTGATTCATGCTCCAAATGTTATTGGGGAGATCAGATGTCAGGGTAAGAGGCAGGAGAACATGACAGGCTGACAGGTAAGGAGTTGGGGGAGCAGAATGTAGTGTCTCATCCAATATCATAGAAGAAACTCGTAATGAACATAAAACTGGGCTTGTAATTCCTCAGCCTTGGTCTAGTCCATCAGGCAACAAGATTTTCCTCGCTTCCTTTAAGGCTTTTCAATGGGCCCATGTCAGGATGATGCTGTCATTTTTGGAAAAGAAATTTCAGGTTAAAAATCGTGATTTTTTACAAGTTAACCTCTCAAAAGATTAAACATTTTCCTTTATGTCCATGCATCTTGAATCTACTAATCCTGTAAATACTTCTTTTCTCTATGCCTGTGAATAAAACCAGACAAATATTTCTAACCACCTTCCCTTGAGGATTCCAAAGCAGGAGGATGTGATGAAATAGCACAAGAAACATTAGAGAGAGGAAAAAAGTACCATTTTCTTCACTCCTCCTGTAATTTTTCTGAGCTCCCACCAGTGATGTCAACAACGTGGCTGTGCAGGTTGCAGGGAGAGCCCCACGCTGTGCATGTACTGACACTGCTGTACACTCACATCCCAGCCATGGCTGGGAACAAACAACCTCCATGGCCAAAGCCAGGCTGCAGCTGCAGCCCAGACAGCTGCAGATGTTCCAGATGCAGCACAGGGCTCCCAAATTGTTCCAGACAGAGCAGGGCAGCAGGGTGGTGCCCCCAGGAGCCCTTGGCCCGTGTCCCACGGCTGGCCCAGGGCTGGTTTCGTGCCCTGGCTCTGCACACAGAGCTGCCTTGGCTGCCTGCAGCTGCAGACTTTACTCCCTTTTTCCCTTCTATTTTCTGCCCTCTCACTTCTCCTCTGCAGTGCCAGCTCTGCAAACAGCAGGACCTGCAGCACTGCTGTGGGGGAGCTGAACTGCTCCAGACACTGCCTCCAGAAACTGCTTCCAGAAACTTCCTCGGCTGGGGCACGAGGCAGCCGAGCTGTTCTCTCCCACCAGCCAGGTACAGACCTGGGGGTGTCCAAAGGACTCTGGCTGCCTGAGCATCCTCTCCTCTCAGCCCCATAAACACCCCAAAGGATGGCATTTAGCGTCATTGGGACAAATTGTCTTCAGCTGCCTGGGAGAAACAAATTGCCCTAATGAAAATCACCAGGAATTTTTGGCTAGAGAGCAATTTTCTGGGAAGTGTAACGTTGCTGAATGGAAAGATTTGTGTCCCCCTCCCAGCTCCCCAGTGGAGAGAGGGGCTGTTTCATTTTCCATGCCTGTTTGGAGCAATGACTGACCTACTGCAGGTACTGGAGACACAGGACAAGAATCTGAACCACATTATCTGTGAGTCCAGGGAGATTTAAATTGTTCTGCTGCAGAATGGTGTCATTCCAGTAGGTTTCCATGGGGAGATGGAAAGTATATTCACACACAACAACATTCAGAGGCCACAGGGCTGTGTCCCAGGTGGCTCTGAGCACTCTGGCCTCCCTCCAGCACATTTTGGAGGTCTGTGCTTGCTATGAGTGTGTTGGGGGCTGTGTAATTCCCATGTTTAATGTCTAGAAGGCTGTGCAGGGGTTGAACCCGGGCAGGGCAGAGGCAGAGTCGTGGAGTGTTGCTGTGTGGAGTTCCACATCTGCAAACAGGCCCGTGGCAGTGCCTGGGGTGTGTGGGGTGCTTTTAACATGTGCTGCTGCCCAGGGAAGTGGGGGCAGTGCAGTGAGGTGACAGACTGGGGGGAAGGAAGGCTCAGTGTCACCCGTGAGGATTCACCAGAGTGATTTCTGGGGCTGTTGCCCCCAGGTTACAGGTATGATCTCAGCTAAAATGCTGCATTCAGCAAGTCTGGCCCCCAGCATTGCCCTCTGCACACACCAGGATCAGACCAAGGCAAGAAAATCACAGAATCCCAGAATCATTTAGGCTGGAAAAGCCCTCCCAGCCCATGGTTCCCCCCTGTGCCCCGTCCCCCCCTTGTCCCCCAGCCCAGAGCACTGAGTGCCATGGCCAGTCCTTCCGTGGACACCTCCAGGGCTGGGGACTCCAAACCTCCCTGGGCAGCCCCTTCCAGTGTTTAACAACCCTTTCAGTGTCGAAATTCCTCCTCATGTCCAACCTGACCCTCCCCTGGCACAGCCTGAGGCCGTTCCCTCTCATCCTGTCCCTTGTTCCCTGGGAGCAGAGCCCGACCTCCCCCCCGGCTCCCCCCTCCTGTCAGGGAGTGTAGAGAGTGAGAAGGTCCCCCCTGAGCCTCCTGGAGCTGGCTGAGATCAGTGGTAAACCAGCACTAGCCCAAAGTCTCATAAATCCAACCCAAATTCAAGCAGAGCACGGGAAAAACGGACGTGCCACCTGCATTTTCAAAGAGGGAAGAAATCTATCTGTGCATCCATGAATATGGATGGAGGAGATGATTTTTAGAGGTTGAAGTCTGTGGCCATCCCATGTTTATGTTTGGATTTTAGAGGCAGTTGTGTGAACAATAAGCATGTTTGGGTGTAAAGTGTGTTTGCTTGGATGATTTGTTGGGTTGTTGGCAAATTTAAGAAAATAAATAAACCAGTGAGCCCTGAAATCCACCCAGTGTGGGTTCCCGTGGCTTTGTACTCATGTTCATTGCTAGCCCCTAAGGAAGCGTTTCCTGATGTTGGAGCATCAATAAAATCTCTCTCACACCAGTTCTCTGGTACCTCACAAAACACGAGTCCATGCAGCTGCTTTTTGTACCATCAGGGCTGCAAACTCACTCCTCTTTCCCCACAGCTTCCTTCAGATTGGTAGGAACTCTTCAAAACCTGTGAAATTCAGTGACAATTTGGGGTGACAAGTTCAAAAGTTGGGGAGACTGGAGAAAGGGGGGCGGAGAGTGTGGGCAGGGTGGTTGTACAAGCACAGTTCCCACAGGAAAACACTCTCAAATTCCTGCATAAAATTCTTCTCCTGAAAAGGCCATTTTTCAGGTCTAAAAGGTTGTCATGTGAAAAATATTGACCAGTTTCAATAAACTCTCCTTGGAGTGTGTCAGTGCAGCCCCTTTTCACAGCAAAGGTTATAAACCCTCCGGCTTCAGTGGTGTCAGAGAAAAAGCAGTTGCAGTCTGTGCCTTCCTCATTGTCTGTACTTGCTAAAACATTTCTCGATGATATTTGTGTGCCTGGTGATGAAATATCCCATTTTTAGCTCCGCAGCAGAAAAAGGGGAGGCTTTTTTAGTGCTTCTTTTATTTCCACTGTGTGGCCAGAGCAGGGATTTATGATTCCAGGAGAGACAGTAGCAGGCGCGCTCGGATTTTTCTTTTTATACTTTCTTTTTTTTTTAATTGTTTTCCTTTGAAATTCCAGAGTTAGTGTTTTGTCTGCTTTCTCCCTGACCCTCTTCGGAGGCAGGCGTGTGTTTTTTCACCAGAAAAACTGGAAACAAAGAATCGTTGTCTTTAAGCTGTAGCAGGCAGGAAACCCAACTCACAAGGGATCACCCCGAGCCAGCGCTGTCCCAGAGTAGACTCCAGTTCTCCGAATTCAACCTGACAGCTTGTCTGGAGCACTTTCTAAGTAACCATTATCCTTCCTTTTCTCCCAGCAAAAGAGCTATTATTTTTTTTGCCTGGGGTGCACTGCAAGCAGTGTTTTTGCACATGTGGGGGGGTCACACATTTGCTGGGGTTCAGCCTCTGCCTCAAAAGCTCTTGAAGCGCCCTGGCTGTTTCCTAAGACAAGGGTGAATTTGTTTCCTGATAAAATTTGCTTCCTGCTAATGAGTTAAATGGGCAAATGATGTAAAAATGCAATGTCTGTGCATGTGTCTCTTCCCTTTTCTCTCATGTGTGCTGCCTCTGGCTTTTTGCTCCATAAGGATCAGGTTTTTTTCCTTCTGCATTTGTGCATTTTTCAACAAGGGCGAACTCTGAGCGCATTAATGGTTTGGTTTCACCCCGAGTGTGGGGGCAAAGCATCCCCAGTGCTGTTGGCACATTTCTGCACACGCAGGGATGATCTGGAGGATTCTGTGGGTGTCCAGGGGATGCTCAGGAACACATCCTTCAGGACTTGTGTGTCTGTGCTGTTGCTCAGCCTGGCACACGTGGCTGTGGCTGCAGCCCTGAGTAGCTCAGTACCACAGATCTTGGCTGGGAAGTGTCTGCTTTTCCAAGCTGGCTCTGGGAGGGATTCTTAGGACACATCCTCCAGTCTTTGTGCACTGTGCATTGGGATTTCTGCTGCTGATATTAAAAAAAGCAACAACAAGAGAAAAAAAAAAACCTCATTGCTTCCTCCTTTTCTTCATAATGTGTCTTTGTGAGCGTTGCAGGGGCAGCTCAGCCTGGATCAGGAAGTTCCAGCTCTGCAGAGCTCGGGGATGTTTTTCCAGCCACAGGCACAACTGGGGGCTGTCGCCTCTGGCTCAAAGCAAACAGGGAGTGACTCCACGATCTGGAGTGGGGGAGCAGAGCTCCAGGCTGGGAACTGGGCTGTGTAAGAGCTCCTTGGTGTGCCTGCCCCAAGTCTGATGGCAGAGGGGTCCCCTGGTTCAGCAGGGCCTGCCCTGAGCATGCCCTGCCTGTGCCAGCTGAGGGAGTCCCGTTGGGAACCACAGATCACAGGATCACACAATGGGTTGGGTGGGAAGGGACCCTAAAGCTCACCTCGTTCCACCCCCTGCCACGGGCAGGGACACCTTCCACTGGCCCAGGTTGCTCCAAGTCCCGTCCAACCTGGCCTTGGACACTCTCAGGGACAGGAATCCTGAATCCCAGTTCTTTTCATATACTATGTTAAGCTCCAGATCCTGTCTGATGCTGGAAATAAGAGAGCTTCAGCCACAGGACTTAATCCATCACTGGATTTCAAACAGGAGTTAAATCAGAAATGTTTGATTGCTCTGCTCTGTGTTTCCATAAGGACAGCAATTCATAACTGGGCTCTCAGCTACTTTCAGACATTCCCAAGTTAAATCTGTTCTTCATATCTATGCTCTGCAGCAGATGTCTCATGTAAATCCAGTTCTCACTTGATTTGAGTTGACTTCAGGTCAAACCCCAGTGTTGTTCCAAGCCTGGACTTTGGATCTGTGAAACAGGTTGATAACAACAGAGAGACCAGAGAATCACAGAATCATTCAGGTTAGAAAAGACCTCCGAGATCATTGAGTCCAACTGTTAATCTACACAGATGTAAAGGGTGAAAAAGATGTCTTGATAATATTTTTTTAACTGTGAAATAGTCAAATAGCCTGATAACATAGAAGAGAAGTTATTTTGAAATTAGTCTGTGCTCAGCGAGTTGTTTCCTCTCAGTGGAGAGACTTAGAATTACTTAATTACGATCCCTGTCCTGGTGATTCTTCAGCTCAAGGAGCAGGATAATGTGTCTTGGAGGAGAAATGAATGAGTTTGGTGCTTGAAGGCACTGGAAAGTCTCATGAGAACAGTCACAGTAACACCGACTGACAAACAGCATGACATGGCACACATGCCAGTGGTTTTAATTAGCAGAAATAGTAAATTGAAAAGCAGAAAAGCAGAACAAATGATGCTGTGAGATTTTGAGGCCTCACAGTTTGACACACACATCACTTGGACCTGGGCTAAAGGTGATGGGAAGTTGGGAGACTTGCATGAACCACCTCGTGTAGCCACTGGAAAAGGCCAGAGGACTCCTCTCACCTTGCTCTGCTCCAAGGCCTGTCCCACCATCCCTGCCCAACCTACAGGCAGCTGACAGCCCAGAGCCTGCACAGAACAGCTGGATCTCCACAAGCTCTGGCTGCTGGCACTGTGGGTTCTCACTGCGTGTGTGGAGCAGTTCCAGAGTGTTCACGGAGCCAGAGGGACCTGACGGGCTCCTCAGCTTTTTTGTCTGCTGCCATCATCTAAAACAAGCCTTCTAATGTTTCTAGGAGGACATGGAGGTGGTTTTGGCTTCCTTGCCCCTCCACAAAGCCACAGTCTGGGTTTCTCCTCTCCAGGTGGCTCTAAACACAACCCCACATCTCCAATGGGATCTGCAGGAGGGGAAGTGAGGAGTGTGAGGGCTGGACATGCAGCACTGGGCATCCCTTGCTGACACGTTTGGTTCACAGCAGGAGAGGGTTTTGTCCCCAGGTGCCTACACTGGGCCCTTTCCAAGGTGCCAGGGCAGTGCCAGCACACACAGCCTCCCCTGGGAGGAGCAGCTCCAGGTCTGTGCCCGCCGCTTCCTCTCGCCCTGTAATGGAGTTGCTGCAAAATAGATCTCAAGTGACCATGTAGATTAACCCCAAGTCTGGATCCCCCAGGACATCTGGCTCTGCTTTCCCCATTTAGAGCAGCTAATTTAAATTCCAGCCACCAAGCCAGGATCCTGTCTGAAGCAGAAGGACTCCTTGCAAAAACCAGCCTGTGTCCTGCTGGAGAACCCCAGGGCTCAGAAATACAGGAGGAACTGCTCCAAAATAACCTGCCTTGTTTGGGTTGGGAGCACAGGCACTGTATTTCCAGGCAGGACTTGGCCTTCCAGGTTTCAGTGAAGCAAGGAGAAGGGGAAGAAGGCTGTGAATTTGAAGCAGGCTCTGAGATCCACAGGATTCTCCATGCTCCTCATCCAGGGAGAAGAACTGTGAGGTCCTGTGCCCTCCTTTCCTTCTCTCCCTAAAAAGTATTTGCCCAGGTGATCACTTCAGTTACTCCTAAGTCTGGATCCTCCAGGATACCTGGTTCTTCCTCTGTCTCCATGACTTAGGACAAACCATTTCCCATCCTTCAGCTCCCAAATATCTTCAGAACTGCCAGCTCCAGCAGGCAGAGATCTGTGGGCTCTGTTGCTCAGCACCTGCTGTGCTGGGGAATCCAGATCCTCCCAAGTTTCCTGCACGAGTGTTTCTCCAGCCATCTCCAAAACCTGACTTCAGGAAAACCCTGATGTTCAGAGCACTCTGGACACTGCCAGTGAAGCCCAGCAGTTCCCAAAGCAGCCAGTGCCCGCCTGGAAAAGAGCTGCCACTGCTGCCAGTGATGCCATGAACACAAAAACCATGCCATGGTGTTCCTTCCCAGCCTTGCTTGCAGTTAAGGACACTGCCAGACTGAATCTTCTAAAGAAGATTCCCCCATAATGCTCCTAAAGCATTTAGTCCATAAAAGACCCAACCCCACTGTATCCATCCTAGAACAAAAAGGCCTGAAAAATGAGGATATTCCCAGCCCAGGGAATGTTGTTCTCCTGGAAAACCTTATCAGGGCTGGAAGCACAAAACAGTGCCTGAAATGGTTTGACTGAAATGGCTCCTCTGGAGAGAGCAGGATGGAGGGGCTGTCAGCACTTCCCAGCAGCTCAGGAAGCACAGGGATTGTGAGCCTATTGTTCAGCTGAAACCCCCCCTCTGGCCCAGGCTCCCAGATTTATAAAACACTGGGGTTGTTTTTAATTTTTCAGAACTTTTTAAAGCTTATCAAGAGAGGGTTTGCTCCCTAATACATCATATCTGAAACACAGCCTTCCTCATGCCTCACTCATGGGACTGCACTCAGGCTGGAAGGACTGCCGGGGGTTTGGGACTGTGGGGTGGATTGCTGGGGGATTTGAAGCCTGGTTTCCTAAGGAAGGGAGTCTCTGTGTCTGTCCATCTGCCCCAGCAATATCTATCAGTCTGTTTGGATCAAATCTGCCCCAGAGCTCTGGGCAGCAGGAGAGGGAGCACAGCCCCAGCTGGGACATGGGGTGGCTGGAAAGGTGAGCTGGGCTTTGGAGCTGCCTTCCCTTCCCATCCCAGTGCCTCCTGCACGCTCCACAGGGTACAGTGGGCAGCCCTTCTCCCTCTCCACACCCCAGGCTCAGCCCTGGCATTCCTGGGACATACTCCCAGATCAAGCCCTTCCTTTGTTGCACCAAACAGTCTGACCAGAGGGACCTGCAAAGCTTTGGCTGATCCAACTCATCTGTTGAGCTTTACAGGCCCCTTTGCCTCATGCCCAGGCTTGGCCTTCCTGATTTGGCCATCTTTTAAGCCTTTTCTCAGCCTTTGCAGAGCCTGGCAGGCTGTCTCATCACTGCTACTTCTGATTTACACCTAATTCCAGAGGAATCACTAGACTTTGAAAGGGGAGTTGCTCAGCAGAAGATGAACATTTCCAAATGGCACAGAGGGTGGAGAGGCAGAAGGTGAGGGAGATTCAGGGTGAGAAAGTAGAGACCAAGGCTAGAAAGGGTCCAGAGATCAGTGCTACAGTCTGTTCCACTCAGCCTGATTTCTGGGAAAGTCAGTTCATCTGGAAAAGGCAGCTAAAGCCTGAGGAAAGTGTCTTTATGCATGCAAATAAATAAAATGATATTTAACCTCCCTCCCGGGCGCGCAGTGAGTGCGAATGTTTGCAAAGCTGTGAGATCCTCGGTTGAAAGGTGCTGTGAAAGTGCAAAGCATTATTAATATCCTTTACCTTCCTCCTAATAGAGTCTGCATTCATGCTGGGGAATTGCTGGACATAAACCAGACAGCTGCACAATGACATTTCTTGAAAGCATCTCTGATTTATTTTCTGCTCTTTAATTCCATTTTGTATTGAACACACATTTGTCATTGGACTGTTGTTCCACAGGGCCTTTTAAGTCTAAACCAGACATGGGGACCTGATCCTTTGCTGGTGTAAATTTGCCCCCGACTCCACTGTTGCTATTTGCTGATTTACACTAGGACAGAACCTCAGGCCAAGTCTTTTAATTGAATTTCCATCGCATGACAAGTTTTGGTGTAAACCCCAAGTGGTTTTAATGACAGATAAGGCTCCCTGTCACTGTCTGGCTGGAGTTCTGTAGGATCTCTTCGAGCCACTGGGCGTCAGGTCCTGGGAATGATCTGTTTTTGCAGGAACCCAAGTCGCTGGATACGTTCCCTGGCTCTGCCTTTTCCATTTTGCTTTGAACACGTTCAGCTTTAGAGTCTGGGCCTGGGAGCTGGGAGGGCTGGGGTGGTTCCTTCACGTTGCACAGATTCTTGTGAAATAAAAATAGTTTCGTGGATTTGGACGATTATTTTTGAGAGGGAGGGAAAGAGTTGGAAATTTGCAGTAGCTGAGTGCACACGTTGCTTCAACAGCAGTGTCTGTATTGCTGATTATTGCATTTAACCCTTCTCACCATGGCAAAGTCGTGCTCAGAGCTGTCTCATCCTACAACACAGTATATTCCCACACTTTATACAGGGAGAACTAAGGCAAAGGAACTCAGTCCACCTGGGCACGGTCACATTCACACTTCCAAGCTGACATTTTACATCTTGAAACTCCAGCCTACAAGGAAGCTCATTCAGAGAGGTTTGGAATGACAATTTTGACCAGGCTTAGCCAAACTTGAACCAAGCCTTGATCCTGCCCAGCCATAGAGCCTGGTCAGCACATCTGTAATAGTGTCACTTATGGGCTAAAACCCCTCTTTCTGGGACACTGTGAGCAAAGCAGGCTCCTCCTCTGGGACAAGGGTTCTCCATCTCTCCGGATGATGCCTATTTATTTACTCAAAACACACGAAGGACTGAATCAACCAACCCCTTTGTGGGAGTTGCTTCACTTGAGTCAATGACCTGACCCCAAAAAATCAGAGAAAACTGAACATTTTCAATGAGTTCTGTACTTTTTGCAAAGAAACTTTCCCCAATTTGAAAAGGATTTTTCTGTTGGAAAATGAATTTCTACCTTGCTTTTTACCAGGATAACCACATGACATTTCCATTAACATTACATTAGGGCCAAACTCTTTATTGGCTGAATTAACCAAAATGTACATTAGCATCTAAACCAGTGGAAATGTCTGAAGGTTTTGCCTTTCTCAATGCAGGACTCATGGTTTTTCCAAATATTTCCCAAAGTGTCTCTCTAATAGTTCTAGTTGTAATCCTTCAGAAGGAGATCCCAGGGGAGAAATGGAAGTCAGAGCCTGGCTGCAGGGAGGACATGGGAAAAGGCTTCATCCCTCGTCCCTGCCCTCCTGATCTCAGCCCCTGATAGAGCTCTGGCTCACTGGGATGGAGCCAGGATGGTTTTCCAGCCAGGAAAATGCCACCAGGGCGAGCAGCACCTTGTTTACAGCAAGGACAAGCTGAGGGCTGAGCTTGGGATGAAGCTCCTGGAAGCACCAGGCTGCAAATCAGTGTCCAACCCTGCTGAGCCTTGTCCCGCCTCGGGAGGGGGGACAGGGATCACTGCTGGGAACAGGGATCACTGCTGGGAACAGGGATCACTGCTGGGAACAGGGATCACTGCTGGGAACAGGGATCATTTCTGGGGACAAGGATCACTGCTGGGGACAGGGATCCCTTTGGGACAGGGTTCCATTCTGGGACAGGGAACCCTTCTGGGGACAGGGATCTCTTGTGTGATCAGGGATCCCTTCTGGGGGGCAGAGCTCTCTTCTGGGACAAGGATCCCTTCTTGGAGAGGGATCCCTTCGGGAACAGGGATCCCTTGTGTGATCGGGGATCCCTTCCGGGGACAGGGAACACTTCTGGGACAGGAATTCCTTCTGGGACAAGGATTCCTTCAGGGATCAGGGCTCCCTTCTGGGACAGCGTGGCTGGGGCTGTCCCCTCCCTCTTCCCGGGCTGTCCCATCCCACTCTTTGTCCCCGGCTGAAACCGTAGCGGTTTGTTTTTCAGTCGGATCTATTTGCAGTGGGGTTTGTGGTTTCTGCAAAAAGGGAAAAAAACAAATAATTAAAACAAAAATAAACCCGGGCAGATTACACGAGCTCTGTTTCCCCCCACTCCCCTCTCTTCCCTCCTCCTCTTTCTCCCCTCCCTCCCCTTCCCTCCGTGTTTTCCTTTCCATGCCAATAACCAGAGGGCTGGAATTTCAAAGCTGCAGCGGCTTTCCCAGCGCCGGCAGGAATGTGCAAGTGCCTGGGATGTATCCACAGGGAGCTGTGCAGTCCTGCTGTGCCCTGGGATGTATCCACAGGGAGCTGTGCAGTCCTGCCGTGCCCTGGGATGTATCCACAGGGAGCTGTGCAGTCCTGCTGTGCCCTGGGATGTATCCACAGGGAGCTGTGCAGTCCTGCCGTGTCCTGGGGTGTATCCACAGGGAGCTGTGCAGTCCTGCCGTGCCCTGGGATGTATCCACAGGGAGCTGTGCAGTCCTGCCACCCCTGGGATGTATCCACAGG
>NW_016690207.1:6371787-6384613 GCF_001604755.1 Lepidothrix coronata
TCCTGCTGTGCCCTGGGATGTATCCACAGGGAGCTGTGCAGTCCTGCCGCCCCTGGGATGTATCCACAGGGAGCTGTGCAGTCCTGCCGCCCCTGGGATGTATCCACAGGGAGCTGTGCAGTCCTGCCGTGTCCTGGGATGTATCCACAGGGAGCTGTGCAGTCCTGCTGTGCCCTGGGATGTATCCACAGGGAGCTGTGCAGCCCGACGGGCACAGTAGGGGCAGAGGGGTACCTGGAATGTCACTTGGGAAGACGCTTTTCCACTTTTTCCCTCTCCTTAAAATAACCTCCTTATTGTGCCTCGAGTCTTCAGCCTCCCTGGATTGAAAATCCCCTTTTCACCCTCCTTTTCATCATCATTTCATCCTCCTTTTCTGCCACTGGTCTTCTGAATCTTGGGATAAAAGAAGGTGGATCTGCTTTTGGATAGGATGAGTCACGCTCTAAATTCCATTGGGTGCCATGACTGGACTTCAAGATCAGGCTCAAGAACTTCCCAAACAATCCCAACTCTATTTATACCCCTATTTACACCGCCTTGTCTTTGTGAGGGGCCCAGGGGAGCACTGGGGATATGGGAGAGACAAAAATACAGACCTACAGGATTCCAAGCCAGTTGGGACCATGATCCCAAGCCAGATTCTTGCAAGGTTTTTCTAGGAAAAGGTGATTTCAGCCCTCTGTGCCTGTTGTCTTTCACAAGTAGGTCCCTCCTCTGCAGTCAGGAGAGCAGGATGGGGCAGTAATGTGAGTTCTGGCCTCTCCAAAAGTAAATTGTCCCAATGGGGATCACAAATTGTGCAATGGAAGATCAAAATGAGGTGGTGGGAGAAGATGGGCATGGATGGCTTGTGTTGGGAGCACCAGAAAGGTGGAAAATTCAGGGACAGTCAGTAAGATAAGAGCTGGAATTATGTTATGGAGAGAAATAGAAACAGACCCCACTATTTTTATCACTGAATCATGTATTAAAGGTGAGAGCAGAAACCTCTAATATTTGCAGGATTTGATCAAGGGACCAGGAGCAAATCCTGTGTACAGACCTCGTGTTACCACCCACCTGTATTGTGGGGTGATGCTTTTAGGGACAGACATGGACCATTTGGGCAGATCTGAGAGTTTCTTACAACTTTTCAGAAAGCAAAACCCCAGGCAGAGTCCAGCAGGCAGAGAGGGCCCCCCTGCACAAGCTCTGCTCACACACTGCTCTTGCTCTCGCTGGGTTTAGAGTGTCCTGGAATTCCCAGTCATCAGAAATATCAGTTCCTTGTCCCTAAGAACTGTGTGTTAGCTGCACATCCAGCTGGCACAGCCACACTGCCCCTTTTCCACTCCTGTTTCCCTGTGCAGCCCTCCAAGGTGGGCACATTTCCCACTCAACAAGATACTACTGGCTGTAAATAAACATGGCAGAGCCCGGCTGACAGATCACACTGCCTTCGCTTTGCAGCTTTCTGAGCTATGCAAACCCTAAAGAAACTTCAATTTATTTTTTTCTATAAACCCCAATTTTTTTGGCCCAAAAGTCTTGCTTAAAAAAAAAAGAACTTGCCTTTGCAAAAAACGTGGAAAAATGTTCCAACGTGGAAGGAGGTCAGAATTTACACATTTCGAAAAATCCAATTTTCTGCTTACAACATGGGTGTAAACTAGAGAATGGAAGTTAAAAGAATGGAAGTTAAGTTGCAATGACAGACAGAAAGTTAATAAAGTATCTACATAGTATTTTCCTTGTCTTGCTGCACCTTTAGGATATTAATAAACATCAATAATAATTATATATAAAAATATCTATAATAACAATATTTTTCTTGCCTCATCTGCATATTTTCACTTTACAGTAGAATTTTTAATTTCTAGTGAAATCTCTAAACTTTATAGTGCAATTTCAAAAATATCAGCCCTTAGGCTTAGGAAACCTTTCCCTCCCAGCCAGTTTATTCCTATTTGATGTGTCTTGTACTTGCCTGTCCTCTGTTCATTCCTCCCCTTCTGTCCTGGTACAAACAAGCTCTTTCTGTCTCCCCAGGCCCTCCTGTTGCAGGGACACAAAATGTGAACAAGACAACGGAGCAGCAGCGGCCCCAGCCAGGTGAGTGTTGGCTTTGTCCCTCTGGAGCACCTGGAGTGGTCCCACACTGGGGGGATAAATGTGCCAGAGGCAGACCAGCCGTGGGTTTGGACACTAAAATATAAGGAAGATCTAAAGCTCCAAGAGAGTGTCCAAAGGAGGCAATGAAGGTGGGAAAGGGCCTTGGTTTGAAGGCGTGGGAGGACACTGAGGGCACTTGGTGTGTTCAGCTGGAGGAGACTGAGGGGAGACCTCAGTGCAGTTCCAATTCCTGGGCAGGGGCAGAGGAGGGGCAGGGACTGAGCTCTGCTCTGGGGGGACCAGGGACAGCAGCCAGGGAATGGCTGGAGCTGTGTCAGGGCAGGCTCAGGTTGGATCTCAGGCAAAGGTTCTTCCCCCAGAGGCTGGTTGGGCACTGCCCAGGCTCCCCAGGGCAGTGGGCACAGCCCCAAGGCTGCCAGAGCTCCAGGAGGGTTTGGCTGATCCTCTGGGGCACAGGGGGTGACTCTTGGGGCTGGGCCTGTGCAGGGCTGAGGTTGGACTGGATGGTCCTTGTGGGTCCCTTCCAACATTCTGTGACTCTGTGCCAAGCTGGCAGAGAGGCCTCAAGGCAGTGACTCCACAGGGTCAGTGACTATTCCAAAGGGTTTTTGGTTTGCTGCTCCGTCCCAAAGGGCCAAAGGAACATCCTTGTGCCACCCCAGTCACTGTGGCTCCTCGCCTTGGCTCATCCCCTCTGGCTCATGGAGGCTGTGGAGCAGGTGTGGGGCTGTGCCAACCCGTCCCCTCCTCACCTCGGGCACAGCTGTGCCCATGGAAGTGTCTCCAGACAGACCCACCGGGGCTTCCTCCGTCCCAAACCACCCTGAGCCAAAGGAGATGAGCAGACCCTGCTGGGCAGGGAGCACTGCAGTTCCTGCTGCTCCCCCAGGTCCTCTGAAAGGCTCAGCACCCCCTGCCCTGCCCTGCACAGCTGCTTTCCATCCCCCTGCTTTATTTCAGGGGGTTGGTGCTTTTGGCATCGATTCAATCCACCAGCAAACACTTCAGACCCAAATCACCAAAACCAGAGACAGGCAAAGGAGAAGTGCAGAGATTAGGGCTGAGGAGGCCCCACGAAAAGGGAAGGAATTTACTCCTAATAAATACTTTGTGGGGTTTTCAAGAAACACTCAGCCTCGCTGGAGCCAGGGACAAACTCCTGCTACTCTCATTTGTCCAATGCTCTGTTTGCTTCAGAAAGGGAGAGTTGGGGGAATGTTCCATGGACCTCAGAGGGCAGCAAGCTCAGCTGCTAACAAGTGAATCTGAGAATCTCGTCTGCTGTCCAGCTCTTTTTATTAGGAGAAATATATTTTACCCTGATTTGTTATTTTCTACTGTCCCACAGTGGTTTTTCCCATGTTTCATGTTTTCTAGTTGACACATCAGTGTAGGGTATGTCCAGAGGGATTACAGACTGGGAAAGCAGGCTGAGACCAGTGCCACAAACACTGTGCCATTTTGGATTCCAGAAATAATTGGTGGTTGTTTGATAAGAAAGAAAGAAAGAAAGAAGGAGCACATTGGGTCTTTTCCAGGCCCTGGGAGAAGGGGCAGAAAGAGTCAAGAAAGAAAATGAAAATTTGGGTTCTGGAATAAACATAATGAACTGTTGTTTCTTTTTGGTGAAACGTTTTTTAAAGTCAGTTTGCTGGGTGTTTTTTTAGATCCCTATCAAGTCCTGGGGCCCACCAGCAGCCGCCTTGCCAATCCAGGTGAGTTCATTTTACCTTTCAGACCCTCATCATCAAAGGGGGCAGATTTCCTGCTGACCTGCTGCTCCAGGATGGATGAGCAGCTGCTGTCCCTCTAGTTGGGGTGAGCTGTGAGAGCCATTGAGCTCAGTAACTGTGCTCCCACAAGGGTTTTTGCAAAAACTCTTACAGAAAAGTGAGGGAAATGGTGCAACATCATCTTTGTCAGGACAAAATCACCATCCTGAATGTTCTTGCCCAAACCCAGCATTCCTTAAATAGAGTTTTATAGGGGACTTAAGTGCTGGTCTCTCAGATTTGCAGTACAGGTTAATGTTTCACTGTCTGCTGTGGATGAAATGAATGAAGGCACAAAATATCTCTGAAATTGCCTGTATAATAACTGTTATCTGCAGGAAATAATCCTTGAGTTTGGGGAATGAGACCTGGAGTAAATCTTGTTTGAACTGACCAAACTGAAACACATGGAATGTTTGTAAGAAAACATCCTCAAAATGCTCTTAACTTGTATAACCACAGCGAGAAAAACCAGGGGACCTTTACTGTAGGGTAGAAATAATCTCATGTAACTCAGGTCACCAACTGGAAAGGAAACTGGAGGTATCCAAAACAATATCCCTGGCAAACAGTGAGCAGTGCAGAGCTGAAATATCCCTGTTAACCTGCCAGTGAAAAGCTCTGCAGCGTAGTGTGCTCGGCAAAAACCCTGTTTATGAACAGCCCGAAGATTTTAAGGCCAAAGGCGCCCATTATGAAATCTAATCTGACCTCAAACCCGGGAGCAGAACAAAGGGTTGACTAACTTGTTTGCTGGGAACAGTTTATCCATTGCTACGCAAGCCCTTCCAGGGCTGGAGGAGCCGTTCCCAGCAAAGGTCGAGATAGTCCTTCTGTTTCCTGCCTTTGTCCGCGCCGGGGGCAGGAAGCGGCGGCTCATTTCCTCTCCCCCGGCTGTGTCACAGGGAGCGGGCAGATCCAGCTGTGGCAGTTCCTCCTGGAGCTGCTGTCGGACAGTTCCAACGCCAGCTGCATCACGTGGGAGGGCACCAACGGGGAGTTCAAGATGACGGACCCTGACGAGGTGGCGCGGCGCTGGGGCGAGCGCAAGAGCAAACCCAACATGAACTACGACAAGCTGAGCCGGGCCCTGCGATACTACTACGACAAGAACATTATGACCAAGGTGCACGGCAAGAGGTATGCCTACAAATTTGACTTTCACGGCATCGCCCAGGCCCTGCAGCCTCACCCCACCGAGTCCTCCATGTACAAGTACCCGTCGGATCTGTCCTACATGCCGTCGTACCACGCCCACCAGCAGAAGGTGAACTTTGTGCCCCCACACCCTTCTTCCATGCCTGTCACGTCATCCAGTTTCTTTGGAGCGGCCTCACCCTATTGGACCTCCCCTGCAGGAAGCATTTACCCGAACCCCAACGTGCCCCGCCACCCCAACGCCCACGTCACACCTCACCTGGGCAGCTATTACTAAGTGCTCTCAGCTCCACGGGGCCTTCACGAGTCTGGTTGGACTTTTTCTTTACTTCTGGGATTTTTATGGGTTTTTTGGGGGACCCTCAATGGATAATTGTGGCCTTTCTGGGGAAGAATTAAAACTGGATATTGGTTATTTCTGGACCAAACCTTTTACTTTTGTAACTTTGCCTCTTGTGTCTTGAACTGAGAGAGATGGAGAGATGGAGAGACGCTTCTGTGGGCCAGTACTCTGCATTTCCTTGGGGTTTGATGCTTGTGTCCTCTGTAGGAAGTGACGATGAAGATTGTTCACCGTTACCTGGAAAGATTCTTAGAGAAATTTTCAAGGATTCAAAGGCTTTTGACAAGACATAGATCCACCAGTGGATCGTAGGAAAGGATGACTACCTGGGGTTTTCTCTCACTGTGGAGCATGTAGGCAATTTGACTGTTAAGTGGAGGACACTGGGCTGCAGGGGACCACAACTGGAATCTTAGCTTTAAGGCAGATGAGGATTTTTTTTCACCCAACTGGAAATTAAATATATATATATATATTCATATATATATATGTACATGTATATTTTAAGAAGTAAAGGGCATTGAAGGAACTTTACTAGAGTGTACAACTCCATTAGAATGTGTCTTAACTCCAGAAACATCAGAAACCAGAACAAAACGTGACGTGGTGTCAAGCACAGACATTCCTTGAAAGCAGAATGAAGTGAAATAAATGACAGCAGGTCCCCGGGCGGTGCCAGAGCCCGAGGGGCCTCTCGATGTAGCGATTCGCGAACGCTGTGCGTTTGTCAGACCGTCGTCCAAAGGGTCAACAAATCAAGGCAAATTACTGTATAAATTATGCAGAGTTATTTTTCCCTATATCTCACAGTTTTAAAAAAGAAAGAGTAAATAAAACGAGTTGACCTCGGTCACAAATGCAGGTTTGTTTTTTTTTTACTGCCAGCTCGGTCTGTTTTTGTTTTATTTTTTTTTAATGTAATTTGTACATCTTTTCAATCTGTACATTTGGGCTGTAGCTTTGTACTTTTTGCTAAAAAAAAAAGAAATAAAAAATAAGACATGAGTAATGTATCTGTTGGAGATAACCTTGATCCTGCAATTGGATCCATAATTGACCCCAAAGTTGCCAGAAACCTTCCAGATCGCCCTGGGTTTGTCTAGAGTAGAGTATTTTCTCATATTAATCTGTTGTAGTTGTCTGCAAATTAACTCCACTTCACTCACATGTTTGCATTGAAGCTGATTGAAAACATGCACAACATTTTAAAGCGACTATTTAAATATTTTGTGATTGTTTTTCACCAAAATCTTTAACTTCGGGAAGATCTTAACCACTTCATCAATAAAATTATCAACCACCTCCTTTTTGATGCCTCCTGTCGGGGCTTTTCCTTGAAATTTGAAACATTCCCAAGTTGTCAGCCATCTCTAGTTTTGCACATGTTAATTTGATGGTTTGGTGCCATAAACAGAGGGTGAACCACAAATATTTGGGTTTTAGAACAGATGTCTGGGGGGTGAGATTTACATGTAGAACCCATTAAATGACTTGTATTAACTGGCAACCAATTAACAGGATCACAACTATCTAATCTAGTCTAGACACAACCTCTGGGGCTCTGTGTGGGGGCAAGGTCTGGTCCATGTGCATCCGATTGCAGGAGAGTCTGAACCCAGAGCTCTGGAGTCTGCTCAGAACTTTGAACAGAAGCACTGATGCCATTATTTAACAAAGTGGAAAAAGAAGATCAAGCTAATCCCTTTAGGTCTTAGTGCTCTCGGGGTGTTTATAAGTAACATTATTGCAATAATCGCAAAATTGAAGTATTTGAAGAAATTACCCATGGAAATGGGGCTTTTGCTACTATATATATGCAATGTACTTTTTTGGATATTAAAATATATATAATTTTGCAAGCTATCTTGGTGTGGTTTTTTTTTTAAATGTATTAATGTTACAATGAAACAGTTGTATGAAGAAGATGATGTAAAAAAAAAAATGTGACAAAATAAATGGTGGTTTTCTTCTCTAAGGCATCACATTGTCCCACTCTCTCCCTCCCCTCTGATACCTGCAGATGAAGCATGAACTTGATATTGAATTTAACTAAAAAGGAAAACAAAGCAGCTGCACAGCAGTGGCAATCAATCCTTATCACTAAAAATGTTTTTATAGTATTAGTTGTATATTATTATAGTATTACTTACAGTATTTATAGTATAAGTGTTGACCACTTATTCCAGAAAACCTGTATCTGTGGAGCCAGTGTTGGTTGGACCTAATTTAGTTATTGAGGTGTCTAAAACCCAGGCTCCGGCTTTTGTCCACGGAGAGAGAAGGTGGAAGAGCAGCCCAGGCTCAGGGCAGTGTTTGGCAGGAGGATGTGGCAGAGCAGGAGCAGCCCCTGCTCCCGTGTCCCGGGGGTGGGATCCCGGTGCCAGGACGTGCTCCCACCGCTGGCTGCTGGCTCCTGGGTGCTCCAGGCTCCAGCAGGAACGTCTGTGTGTGACCATCCTGCTGCCTGCTCGTGCTTCCACCTCTCCCCAAGCCCCAGGGAAAGCCAAAGCATTCCTGAGGTGGAGGCTGCAAAAACAAGCACTGCCAAGGAATCTTCTGGTTGTGGATAAAGGTCAGGCCCAGGCACTTCCTGCAGCCCTGCAGACACACGGGGGGCCTGAGAGATATCAGGCTCTCACTGCAGGTTTGATAAACCCTCAGGAACCCGGGGCTGCACGAGCTCAGCATTTCCTTCCTCCAGCAGCCCTTTGTTGCTGAGCCCTGTGCAGTGACGTGATCAGCTCTGAAAAAGAGCAACTCCAACCAGCACAGAGCTGCTCCCTCGCTGCAGTCGAGCCCCGTTGCTCAACTGAGTCACAAGAGCGAGTGGTTTGGTGCTTATCTCCATTGTTTTTCACTTCTACACTATCAAGATTAATTCTGGCTGCGCATCACCGGTGTTTTATTTCAATGCTTGTGCCTGCCCTCCTGCCAGTAATAGGAAAATCAGGAGATGAGATTGCACAAAAATGTCTAAAGGCAGAGTCTGGAGGTTATCAGAGTGCAAAGATGGCCTTGATAGCAAAATTTGGCCAGTGGGAACTTTGGTGAAAGAAAAAAGATGCTTGAAAATAACAAACAATATAAGAAGTATCTGTTTCTGGCTCTCAGCATCTTAAAGGAGCCCAGACTGAGGGTGAAGGGGATCAGCAGCATCACAACTCGTGTCCTCTCTGTCTCCTTCACCTTCTCTCCAGGGTACTGTCTGACATTAATCTTTGCTAGTATTTGCTAATACTTAGCTTTAGATATTAATATTTGTTACTATTTGCTAATATTTAGCTTCAGACAGATTCTGCCCCCCACTGCAGGCTGTGTTCCCACAGACATCTCACACCCCAGTGCCAACAACCTCAGACCATTGGGGCACTTCCCAGGCACCTTTCACAGCATTTCCATAAGATCTTGATAGTTGACATTCCTCAAGAACAAATAACAACCTAGAGATTGGAATAGGTCATTTGTACCCCCCAACCAGCCCGACTTTGCCAGGTTGGAGGTTCCAGGGGTGATAACTGGGGGATCTCCCCTCCCACCTCCAGTTTCTGGGGCACACTGAGAGCAAACAAACAAAAAACTGGTCAGCACTAAAGCTACTTTTTGCTTTTCCCAGAGGGACAAGGCAGAAAGAGTTCAAGTATTTCAAGCTTAAATGAGAAAGTTTACCAAACAGATGGTTGGGATCACATGGTTGTGAGCTGTGAGTCAACAGGGACAGAAGAAAATCTTCTCTGCATGGAAGTTCAGGATTCAGACCTCATCAGGAAACCCAGCTCCCACTGCAATCAGGGGTGATTTGGCTGTTAATGCCCAGTGATCTGATATTTCCCAGGATCTCTGTCCTACCCCCAAGCTCAAGCACTGAATGGGATCGAGCTTAAACCTGCCAAATTACAATTCCCTTGGCATCCCACCTTCTATAAATAGATATCGCAGCTTGTATGTCAGGTAGAATCAGTGATGGCTTTACAAGCCCAGAGCTGCAGCTCCCTCAGCTGGGATCTGGGTGCTGGTTCCCCTGTTTGAGATGTACCTGCCTCAGTGTGTGCATCAGAAAAGGCAGAACAAGGGGGTTCTTCTACTGCTTCATTACAGCCAGCAGGTTCAGAACTTGCTTTGAACTGTATCTTGAAGAAGGTTTTATCCCCACTGCTGAGAGTGGATGGAGCTCCAGCTGAAGCACTTGGTAGATGCTCTAAACTAGGAGATGATAAATCCTTCTGGAGTCAGGCACCTGAGATCAGTCCCATCCATTCTATTTTATTCTATTCTTTCCTGTTCTATTCTATTCTATTCTATTCTATTCTATTCTATTCTATTCTATTCTATTCTATTCTATTCTATTCTATCCCTATTCTATTCTATCCCTATTCTATTCTATCCCTATTCTATTTTATTCTATTCCTATTCCTATTCCTATTCCTATTCCTATTCCTATTCCTATTCCTATTCCTATTCCTATTCCTATTCCTATTCCTATTCCTATTCNCTATTCCTATTCCTATTCCTATTCCTATTCCTATTCCTATTCTATTCCTATTCCTATTCTATTCTATTCCTATTCCTATTCCTATTCTATTCCAAAGAACCCACCCCTTTACACACAAGTGGCCTCCTGCTTTATATACCTAAAAATTGTATTTCAAACCTAAGCATGAATTTCCAAACAACTGCAGGTTCCCAATACTATCCCAAGGGAGAGGGATTTCCCCGTGCTGAGACCTTCCCTCAGCAAAGAGAAAGACATTTCTCACCCTGGTGCCCAACAAGTGCGGTGCAGCCCTAATGAGACGAGACATTAATTATGGGGGAACTGTGCCATAACTTCTGTTGGTGCAAACATTGAATGGGAAGCTGGACTTGCCCAGCAGTGTTTCCTACACATCCATGGCAGTAAATGACTGTGCCTGAAGCTCTGCACCAAAAGCAGGGATGAACCAGCTGCTGTTTCCCAGCTCTGTGTCCCAAGGAAAGAGTCATCAGTCTGTAAACTCTGGGTTAAGGAAGCCAGCTTCACTTTATTATCCTATTACAATAATAGAGTTTTTACAGCCTGCTTTGCTGTGCTGATCCAGTATTTTTAATAACTTCAGTGAAATTAGTTTGTGATTTCAGCCTGACAAAGTAGGTTCTCCCACATCAAACCGAGCATTGCTGCATTTGGTGTTAATTAGAGCTGCAGTCTAGAGGCACATCAGGGGCTGGGGTTTATAAATTCACTTCAAAGACTCTATTTGTATATTTTTGCACAATACCCAGCATAACACACACATGACAATTTTCATCTGTGAAAGCAGAACTCATTGCAAATAAAGCTCAGACTTTTCTGTCACATTAGAAGAGAACTGAGACCTCTGGTTAAGGCCACGTGAGGAGTGACAACATGTAATTTAGCTTGTGTGTTTGGAATTTTTCATCTCCAGAGGTAGAAATCCCTGTACATAAAGCTCAGATTCTTCTGTTGCATCAGAAGAGAGTCAGAAATCCTAGGAAAAATTCAGCTCCTTTTATTCTAAGTTGCAGCTGCTGCAGGAGGATGAACACCGGGGACTCTGCAATTTGGTGCACAGCGATTTCACCACAGGAACCGCTTCTTCCTTTCCAGGAACTGCTGCAAACCTGTTATTTGCTTTGGCTTTTCCTTAACTTTCTGTCTCCTGGAGCTGTAAAGTCTGACGTTGGAGGCACTTCACCTTCCCTGCTGCTGCAAATCCCGTGCACACTCCAGAGGAGTCTCCTGTGCTGGCAGGCCATGGACCTCTGCAGCTCTTGGGAGCACCAGGTTGGTTTTCCATGGGGTGGTTGGAGGGCGTTTTGCTATGAGTGTTGGCAGAGGGTTCCTGTAATTACCTGAACACCATCCTTGGGCTTTCTGTCACCCTCAGGACGGTGTATAATGTATATATATTATATATGTACACTTGTCCCATCCCTGGAAGTGTCCAAGGCCGTGTTGGATGGGGCTTGGAGTAACCTGGGATAGTAGGAGATGTCCCTGCCCATGGCAGGGGGTGGAATGAGGTGGGCTTTAAGGTCCCTTCCAACCCAAACCACTCTATGATTCTATATATTATATATAGATATACATTAAAATAGTATATTGTAGTGTTAAGTCAAATAAGAGGAGGTTCAGTCTGGGGTAGATGTTGTTGTGCAGGGTTTAAAATGACCCTTAAGCAGCTCCCTAAAATCCCCAGCCAGACCCTCCAAGCTCTGTGGACACAGGGGTACCAGCATCCTGCCCTTGCTGTGGGAATTCGGGGAGCAGCATCCTGCTCTGGGTGGGGTGGGGGCAGGGAGGAGTGGGGATGCTCCAGTGGAAGCTGTCCCTGTCCATGGCATGGAATGGGATGAGCTTTAAGGTCCCTCCCAGCCCAACCCATTCCACGACCCAGAGCGGTGCTGTTGGATCTCCCGGCACTGCAGCACTGAGGGAGGTGAGCTGGGCTCCCAGAGCCATCTCAGGTGATGTGAGGGCTCTACAGACACTGCCACAGTGGGGGGGACTCCTTGCTGTGTGCCAGCTCTGCCCTGTGCCAGGGGCACTCCCAAAGCACGGGCATTTGGGCACTGCTGCAGAACCACCCCGGAGCAATGCCTTGGGGCCTTCCTGGGGTGGCCTGAGGCAGAACTGCAGAATAATAAAGGCTGCAAAAGACCCTCAAGATGATTAGATCCAGCCATTAACCCAGAACCACCGTGGTGTTGGTTTTTTACAGCCGGGGAAACTGAGGCACAAAGCAGGGAGCAGGGACTGGTCTAAAGTCACAGAGCAGAATTCCAGGTGGAATACGGGCCTCTCCAGATGCAGCCTTGCCTTTCCTAATCCACCCACCACCACAGACTCTGTTTGAGGTGCTGCTGCAGCCCGAATTTTACAGCCCCAGCCCTCCACTTACACATCACCTCCAAGTTCACTGCACCGAATTAAGTCTCCCAACACTTCTGTGAAGGGGCTAAATACATCCAGCTTGCACAGCCCGTGCCAAAAACAAGTCACTAAATGCATTGAACTCCGTGTCATAAAATAAGGAACAGTCCCAATAAATTCCTGCTTTGCCTTTCAAGGTTGCCGTGGAATTCAGACCGTGCCGAGCTGGGAGTGGCTGATCCGCAGGTGAGCGCTGCCATCCTGTGGCTGCAGCACAGAAAACAACCTCCGGGATCGCTCCTTCCCTCTGGCGGCATCCCTGATGGTCCCCAGCATTCCTGGTGGTCCCCAGCATCCCAATCCCTCCCTGTGCTGGGCTGTCCCAGTGGAGAAACGCGGGGACTGTGTCCCACATCACTGCCTTGGGATGTGCTCAGCCAGGACTCACAGAATCCCAGAACGTGCTGAGTGGGAAGGGACCCACAAGGACCATCCAGTCCAACCCCTGGCCCTGCACAGGCCCAGCCCCAAGAGTCAACCCCTGTGCCCCAGAGGATCAGCCAAACC